>NW_007744427.1:14849-16593 GCF_000696425.1 Galeopterus variegatus
GACTATAAGAAAATAATTTTGATAGGGAATATAAAAGGGATAGATATAGGGAAAACAAAATGTTTATTGTGATTTCACTATATGGCACACACTGTGTTAGATATTTTTGAATTTATTTTCTATAAACTTGTCTATTAAGTATTATTCCTAGTTTAAAAATAAAGGACTGAGGCTGAGAAGGGGTTAATTGATCAAAGTAATAGAAGCAAGTTTCTGGTCCAGGTATTTCAGGGAATTTTTAACAATTAATATCTAAATAAATAGGGATTTATTCTCTAATTGCACAGGGATAGAGGTAGGAATAGTGGGAATTTTGTAAAGAAAGTGGTAGTTATGAGAAAAAGATTTTATACACACACACATACACCCAGACCACTTGCTTTCTTCAGACAACTTGCTAGTAAATATTCTGTTTTGATTTGGGTAGCCACAATAACTCTGATTGTAATAAGCACTACTCCACTAATTTTATGCATAATAAATGTTACATGCAAAATATTTATTAATTTTGTCACATAATAGGTGCTCAAGAAATGATAGCTACTGACATAATTGACTCAGAATTTTGCTGATAATATTGACAGTATCAGAGAAGAATGGGTGTGATTTGGACTATTTTGTACATAAATCCAAGTAGTAAAAAATTCTAAAATACTGAGATTCAACTATATCATAAGAAGGACAAAGATGATGTGATTGCTCATTAATAAACAGTGGACAACTACACTGTGCCAGTACTACACCAGGCACTGGGAATAGAAAGATAGCACAGTAGCATGTATGCTTACAAGAAGTTAATAGCTGCGTTGAGATGTGAATGAGAAAACAAATGATCATAATTGATGGAAAATGTGCATAAAAAAATGTAAAGCCACACGTAGGAAGCCACATAGCAGGCCTGTGAGCAAAAAGTTCTTGCCTGAGCATATGAGGCTTGAGGTGAATGAAGTTTGTCAGTTTTAAAGGTTGATATAATAGTCCACTGTATATATGTACACACCACATTTTCTTTACTCATTTATCTGTCAATGGACTCCCCCACCTCATATCTTGCTATTTTAAACAATGCTACAATGAACATGGGGATATAGACATCTCGTCAAGATTCTGATTTCAATGCTTTTGGATATATATTCAAAAGTAGGATTGCTAGATTATATGGTAGTTCTATTTTTAATCTTTAGAGAAACCCTGATACTGTTTTCCATAGCAGTTACACATTTTACATTCTCACCAAGTGTACAATGGTTCCAGTGTCTCCACATCTTCACCAGCTATCCTTTTTTTTACATATAGTAGCCATTCTAACATGTGCGAGGTGATATCTTATTACAGTTTGATTTGAATTTCCCTGGTGATTAGTGATGTTGAATATCTTTTCATATACCTGTTGGCTATTTGCATGTCTTCTTTTTTTTTTTTCATTAAATTTTTATTTTGTCAATATACAATGTATATGATTATTATGGCCCATCACCGACACCTCCCTCCCTCCTCCCTCTCTCCCCTCCCCCACAAGAATGTCCTTTCCGTTTGCTTGTTGTAACAACTTCAAAAAAGTATAGTTATAATATCTTCTTCCCTCCCCCCTCCCCGTTTTTTTTCTGTGTGTATATGTGGGTGAATTAATTTGTTTATTTTTTAGCTCCCACCACTGAGTGAGAACATGTGGTAGTTCTTTTACTCTGCCTAACTCGTTTCACTCAATATTATTCTCTCAAGGTCCATCCATGTTGTTGCAAAT
>NW_007744428.1:0-301 GCF_000696425.1 Galeopterus variegatus
CACCCATGGGCACCATGTGGCTCACAGATAATGTTTGCTCCTAAAAATGGGCCCAACATTAGAGGACTTTAGTTTGAAGGCAGTTGTGTAACCACTGAGAAAGTTTTTGAACAAAATAGTCAAGTGACATGAGTTTCATTCTAGTCTGTCATAGTAAGATTCCACAGACATACTGTGTCAATGAACAGGATGAAAGCACTTGAACCTTGTCCAGTTCCAATGTGCACTGATTTAGGGACAAACCTACACCATCTGCATTGACAGGATAGGCATCCTTCTCTGGATATGAGAAACTGTAAAA
>NW_007744428.1:3681-3985 GCF_000696425.1 Galeopterus variegatus
TTGAAGCAAGACTTTTACCATTCTCCAGAGTTTTCAAGTGTGTATGTTTAAATTTAAATATTTATTAAATATTTAATATAATATTAAATATAAAACTTAAACCCATGCCTTTATTTCTCCCTTTTAATTACAACTACCTTTTATCTTAGTACCTCTCCTGAGGTCAGTACTATCTCTGAGTGGCTCACATTCCATATCAAAATTAAGCTTATACATAGTACATATGTGGCATCACAATGTGGGAAGTGGAGAATGTCCTGGGTTATCTTGTTTGACACTTGCTAGTACAGTACTTCCTTAATGT
>NW_007744428.1:5095-16649 GCF_000696425.1 Galeopterus variegatus
AACTCATTGATAATACCTACATTTTTATAAGATTAATGTTTGCCTTTAAAATTTCTAGTACTGGGGCAGCCCATGGCTCACATGGGAGAGTGTGATGCTGATAACACCAAGGCCACGGGTTCGGATCCCTATATAGGGATGGTTGGTTAGCTCACTTGGGAGAGTGTGGTGCTGACAACAGCGTGTCAAGGGTTAAGATCCCCTTACCGGTCATCTTTTAATTAAATAAATAAATAAATAAATAAATAAATAAATAAATAAATAATAACATTTCTAGTACTTAGCTGAAACTAGAAACCATTCATGTTGTTTCTAACCAAACTATATTTTTAAAATAATCATCAAAATATTTTATATAACCTATGTTTTTAATTCTTAAACTACTGATTCTCTAAATATGGCTGGATAATGTTTGGGGGTTACAATTTATGCTTAATTCTTCTGCATACATTTTTTCCTTTTCTCTTCACTCTGCTAAGACAGTTAGCTCTGTTCCTCATTGCCTCAGAAGAAATATGTGGTGAATTTAAATGCAGTAGTAACCTATAAAATGTCCTGGAATTAGTTTTCTAATAATGTTAGTACATAAAAAGATATAGGTCTTAGGAGAAAAAGGAAGGAGAAAGGGGTCCCCCAGGCTCAAAGACACTCACTTGGCTGTCTGAAAAAAGGTATGCATGCTCTCGAATGGTAGGAACCGGGGTCCTATTTTCTGACAATATCCTGGTGAAGGCCATGAACCCCCAGAGAGATAAACCCCCAAAGACATCTAGGGATACAGTAAGAGAGGCACTGATTCTGTCTCACATATGATCCCCGTATCCTAAGGGATACTAAATGAAGTCAACAGATCTCCCAGCCCAGATGAACAGGCACAAATAGGTAAATGGAATATCTCCGCAGTCAAGTTTATAGACTGTTAATGGATAAAGAGAGCAACTGCCTAATCCCACCCGACTGTTCTGATTCATATGAGAGCCAGGAATTTGAATGTGTTGTCAAGTTTAGAATTGGGTAGAAGTTCAAACAATGACTAATATTAATTTTATTTCAATTTAATGGGATGTAGACTAGATAACCAAAGTCAAGTTGTTTTAGAAAATAAAGAAAATGCATTTTCCATATATCTTAGTTTGTAAACTGAGATTTTTATTTTCTGTGCAAATTGTCGGAAACTAGTCCCATTCATAGCATAAACTATGGCTCTCTTTGAAAATATGTTGTATCACTTAAAGTTTTTACATATTACTTAATCATATTTTGGAGGGATATAGTGGGAGGTATTTAAAACATTATTCACATTTTGTCTTTTATTCAGGTTCACAGGTATATCACTGTTTTAAAGATGACAAATGTATTTTATTAAAGAGAAGAGTATTATTTTTGTTACACAGTATGTGTTGGTGCAAAACCTGGAATTAAGACCTAAAGCCATGAATTAATTTTAGAAAAATGAGATCTTAAGAAATTTATACTTAGAATGTCTAAAGATTTCAAGGAGCATCTTCGATTCTACAGTCTTTCCCGTATTTCAAAGCTTCAACAGTTTAAAGTGTCCTGTATTCCTTTCCTCTCATGAGACCAAATGCTTCAGAGAAATGACCTTCTAATGTGGCAAATTGAGAACTAACTACTAATTACTAATTGTTATTGCAATTCTTGACCTGATCTTTAGAGCTGGAAATCAAATCCCTGTCTCTGGAGTGTAACCAGGTCTAATCGGCAGCTGAGAGAGCATATTAGCCATTGAGTGACTTTTAAAGTGTTATTTCAATGAACAGCATTGGATGTAATGTGTTTTGAAGCTTAAACTAGGTGAAAGTACTTTTCTTTTCACTGAAAGTAGTTAAGTATAAAATTTCTTTATTCTTTTCTTTAGAGTGAAGAAGCATATTAGTGAAAAAAGTATAAGAAAGTTCCCATTGGTACATTTTTAATAGGTTCAAGCTGTTAACAGTTACATTGTCCCTAGGTATGAGGTGGCACATGTTATGGTTAACTGATTAGTACAGAGCCTCTTGACATATAGACATTTTTTCTGTTACTGGTATCAGCCATGAAAATGTATTTCCAAGCAATTAAGCCTTAACTCCTGCTGGTTTGGAAGCCATGAACCTTCAAATTTCCATTCAAATTATTCAACACCTACCACTGGTAGGAAAAAAAATACAACTTCATTAGTAAAAGTCACAAAGAAATCTATTGATAAGTTTTTAAGTTTCTTTAACATGGGAAAAATGCAAAAGTGCTCAGATTATAAATTAGCCACACAACTCCAAAATGACCTCACTTTCTTTTTTCATGATTATAAGGATTTGCTTTATGAGGTCTCAGGTTTAACAACATACTTCCAGAAGAATGTGAACAGCAAAATAAATACATGAAAGTTTATATGGAGGGGAGTAGGGAGAAAGGGTGAAGAAGCAGGATCATTACTAAACTAAATTACTAAACTGTGTAGTCTCAACTTTTTCAAATGCTTGTATGATCTAGATATCCACTTGGCAATTCTAAAATTAGAGCAATTGGATATTGGACACGTAGATATGGTAATTACCAACTGATTCCAATTATGTTTATGGACAATTTTTTTCTGCCCCCTCTCACTCTCACAGAAATTTCTTAAGCAGATATTTATACACGTCTGTTTTCTTACCTCTAAAAGGAATGGAGCAGGAGGGTAATGCAGGGTAAGAATGGAGAGGCGGCCTCATCAGTGATAGACATGCATAGTATCGTTGCATGTTATATGTGTTTTATTCTGCAGGGTTGTATTATAGTTTCAGTGCTTTACAAATCAACTTGTTCCAATATCCCATAAGCAGTTAACTCTACAAAGATAGTATTACACTTTCAAAACACCTTTGATGATGTCAGTGAGCTAGACTTCATAACATGTCACTTCATGACAACTGGAGTATGCAACTTCACCAAACTATTGAAAGTGTAAACTCAAAAAGTTCTTATTTTTAAAGAAAGTCAAATCTATCTTTATAATGTAAAGGTACCTGCATAGGTGGATGACACTTTTTTAAAAAAAATCTTTTAAAAGCTCTTCAGCAGACTTACTAAGTGATCTAAGGCTATTCTGTTAATCATTCTCTCATTTGTTTTAACTTTGGACTTTCAGTTGTTAGTCTTTTATTTTCAAAAGAATAATATGTTATCATGTTTTTAGCTCTTCAGATGAAAGTTATCACATATACATTATCAAATTATTTGGGGAAATTTCTAGGGTTTAGTGGATAGTTCTTTTTAGGGTAAAAAAGGAGAATAACACAAGTAGAAAATCTATGACAAAACAACAGCACTGGAATCATCTCTGGAGAAGAAAATATTTACGTTAAGTGCATTTTCTCATTGCCTATCAGGAATTATATTTGTGACATCAGCATGGAGACAGTCCTCACTGGTGAGTTAATTGACAATTATTAGGTTTGATCATAGCAGATGTAGAAAGTAGCCAAATTTTGTCATCTGCTTCCACTTTTCGCATGGTTGTTTTTATCCATGCTCTTTTAAATGTTTTATAAAACTGTTATTGCAATCTACCACAGGTCCTCTGTAGAACTTAAATATTCTAAAAACAGGAGCATTTCTCTTTGGTTGCTTAGAGTTTTCCCAAGGAGATGAAAGGCTTAAAAAAGAAAGTTCTCACTTATAGATCAGTTGTTGGGGTAAAGCCTCACAGAGTAAGTGGGATTTGAGTTGTGTGTTGGATGGTATATGGAATTGCCCCTGAAAATGACTCATTCTAAGTATGTGGGGGAAAGAGGTAAGGAGCACAGAAATTATCTGAGATATGTTTTTTATTCTAGGAATAAAAAAGAAGTTAATCGAAGCCTGATTCTGGAAGGCACTGAATATCAGTTTAAATTATTTGACTTTTCTTACAAACGAAGAGGAGTATTTAATTATTTTGATACTAGCCAATATGATTCTTAGGTTATGATTATCTGCAACTGAGAGAACAAAAATACCCTTGGAGACATTGTATATAATAAGATGTTAAAACTGAGGTTTCAGTGACATAAGAAGATAAAATAGATGATAAATACATCATCAATGAATCTCATACACATAATGATAAATCAAAGAAATCAGATACAAAAAATACCTACCTATATGACTCTCTTCACCTGAAGTTGAAAAAGAGGCAAAACTAATAGGGTACTTCAAAAAGTTCATGGGAAAATGGAATTAAAAGATAATATGAATCATTCCATGAGTTTTTTGAAAACCCCTTTGATGTAGTGGTAGAAGTCAAAATATGTATTAACCTTGGTAAGTGCTGACTGAGGGGGTGGGAGGGAACCTTATAATGAACTGAAAATATTCATTTTGATCTGGGTTGTAGTTACATAGGCATATAGCTAGTTAAAAATTCATCAAATCAAACTGCAACCTTAAGATTTATGTATTTTGCTTATTGTAAGGATTCAGGCAAAAATATACAGAAAATGTATTATAAGGAATATTAAGAAATTAATTAATAAAATATTATATTCTTTTCTGAATTATGTGGTATTTTAAGTATTTTCCATCATTTAAATTTTTAAATTTTATAGTTTGTGATTTCTTTCTTCATTCTTAATAAATATTTACTTTTGGACTAAAATATCTAATACATATAAAATTCCAAAGAGAAGTGCCAAACTTCCACTTGCAGACATTCAAAGGAAATCTGTGCAGATATTCAAAGTAATTGACTCTTGCATCTTTCAGCTAGAGCAAGGATATGCAAAGAAAAGGATATATAGATGATAAAAACATTTTTGAAAATATAGAGAGCTATTGCCATTCTATGAATCTCATTCCTTATTTCAATTATATAGGGTTGAAGTTGCTACCTTCTTTATGTATATGTAATTAGATAATTGGCAAAGACATGAACCAGCATTTCATTGAAGAGGATATATAGTTGGTGGTACGGTATGATTGTTTATGTCCCCTGAAAATTTACATGTTGAAATCCTAACCCCCAAGGTGATGGTATTGGAAAGAAGGGATTTGGGGAGACGATTAGGTCATATAAGGGGATTAGTATTTTATAAATCAGGCCTGAGACTCCTTAGCCTTGGTCTACCATGTGAGGACACATGGAGAAGGCACTGTTCTATACGACAGAAAATAGGCCCTCACTAGACACACAATCTGCTGTGAAATTTGCAGCTACCAGTACTGTGAGAAATAAGTTTCTGTTATTTATAAGTTACCCAGTTTATAGTATTTTGTTATAGCCACCTGCATGGACTAAGACAGCTGGCTGATAAACACATGAAAAGATGTTCTTCATTGTTAGCCATTAAGTAAATGCAAATTAAAAACAGAATGCAGGGCCGGCCCGGTGGCACACTGCTACAGTGCGCCGCTTGGGAAGCGTGGCGGCGCTCCCGCTGAGGGTTCGGATCCCACATACAGACCGGCCGCTCACTGGCTGAGCGAGGAGCGGGGGCAACGCCGAGGGTTGCGATCCTGTTGCCGGTCCCGGTCAGGTACGGGCGCAACACTGAGGGTTGCGATCCATTGCCGGGCATGAAAAAAGACAAAAAGACAAAACAAACAAACAAACAAAAAAAACAAACAAAAAAACAGAATGCAATATTTCTACATGCCTTTAAAAAATAAGACACAAAACAAGAAAATACCAAAAGACACCAAAAAAGCGCAACTAGTAGGAAGAGTGTTGTGTAAGTCATATGAAGAATGTGCATCAGTAGCATCCCCTGTAGGGTATGCCATCTGTGTGTCAAGTAGGGTGAGAACTGAGAGTTAACCAATGGAGATGGATTGCTTCTGTATCACACTGCCCAGCAATGCCTCAACACCTAATGCACTGTGCAGCATTCTAACCATGCAGTGCATCAGATAGGATCTCTAGAAACACAGGCTTCTGAGAGGTGGAAATTGTGGTGCTTCAGTATCCCTGGAGGTGCAACCCTAGCTACTGATTATCTGGCATAACATTCACTGATTTCCCTGGTGTGTACTCTCACTGTGACCTGTTTCAAGCTACCAAGATAATGTCATGGAGTTGGGAAGACTTATGCATTGACTCCAGCACACCAACCTCAGCAAATTAGAGAATGATGTGAAACCATTAGTCACTGGATATGCTGTGAAAAACAGTGCATTCGTTTAAGCAAATTTCAGGATAATTCTCTCTTGTGGTCCTTTCATGTGGTAGGTACCTGTCAAAACTATTGACAAATATCTCCACTTCATAATGAGAGGACCATTAGCCCTGTTCACTTGTGTGACACCAGATGTGATGGCAAGCGATGCTCCACTTCTTTCTCAAACCACGGCAAACTTTCATTTGTTATCTACCTGTCAACACACACACACACACACACACTCATATATATTTCAGATTAGTTGGGAACCACTCTTTTTAGTTGCTGAGATGTATATGTGCTGGAAGAAGTAGTTTTATCTTGGTAAGAGGAGTTTGTTTTTTTAACCAGTTTTTCTATGTGTCTTTTAGAAAGCGATATCCCAGCACAAAAAAACAGGAGAGTGCAAACAAGAACACTTTTATTTATGAAGGTCATCATGAAGTTGCATTTGGAATCTCAGGAAGAGGTAAATTTATAAGGAAAATTTCACAAATTCTTCCTATATGCTATGTCTCTTTTGGAAAATGATCACAGTACTGCAAAACATCACATGAAAATAGCTTGAAATATGAGCACAACAAAAAATGTCGCACAAAAGATTTTGCATACCTGGCTCAATTTCTACACATTCTTTGGAAGCACCTTATAGTCTCAATCATTCCTGATCCTTTTTCAAAAATTTTAAACAAAAAATTGGGGCGAGAAGTGGAGAAAATGTGACCTAGATATCCTGGTCTCAACTATCTAAAACTATCTCAGGTTACAGTTTATGGAAACAAGTAATCACCTATTTTCTGATGTGGCTCTAGTTACAAAAAATAGTGTGTTTGGTAAAGCAGCAATTTAACTTTAATTTTAAAAAATTCAAGGCAAACAAATATATGATTTCAGATTATATCTTTTCAAAATTCTACTGTAATCTAGGTTTTAGGAAGAAGGAATAGTTCACCTTACACTAAGTAATTCTTCAGGAAAAAATAAATTAAAACTCCTTGTAAGAATACATGACATGAAATAAATATACAGTCAGCACTCCGTATCATGGGTGCATCTGTAGATTCAACCAGCAGCAGATAAAAAATATTCCAAAAAAAAAGTAAGAAATAACAATACAACAATAAAGAAATAATACAAATTAATGCAATTTTTCAGTATAACAACTAGTTACAAAGCATTTACATTCTATTAAGTATTATAAGTAATCTAGAGATAATTTAAAATATACAGGAAGATGTGCATAGGTTATATGCAAATATTACATCATTTTATATAAGGGACTTGAGCGTATAGGATTTTGGTATCAGTGGGGGTTCCTGGAATCAATCAGTCATGGATACTGACAGATGACTGTATATCAATCACCCACTCATGATTCTCAGAGAAAATAGAAAAAATTTTTAAAAATGAAGAAATAAAGACAAGTATTTCCAATATTCATTCCTATAATGATTCCGTTTAAATATTTCATTAAGAAGAGTCAACTTTGGTGCTCAGAATTTGGGACATAAAATATTTTGCCATAAAATTGATAACTTCTGGCTCATCACATTTACATATCATGCTGAGAAGTTTCTGAGCTTCCTGGGATTTCTACCAAGAATTTTAGATATTCCAGTAAAATTTCAAAATACTAAATCTTCTGATAATAAAGCAAATTTGAGATAAATAGGTAGCAATGTAAACCATTTCAAAATTTCAGTTTGGTTTATAGTGCTTTGTTTTTAAGGGTCATGTCAGCCCTATCTTTTCTGTGAATATTTTAATTCTTTTCTAAAATGGGCTATATAACCAAATTTTCCTAATAAGCTTTAGTGAGAAATAGCTAACAAAAAAAGACAGTATAGTGCTATGCAACTGCTTAATAGAAATATTTTTCTCATTAAAACATCCATATTGAATTCTCTTTAATGTTCAAGAATTCTTGCCTCATTCTGTCAAACTACTGCAGACTATTCTCATTATTTCTCAGAGTAACCCTATGAGGTTATAAAGTGGCAACCATTACTATTTTATTTCATTAATAGGAGAAACTGAGGCAAAAAGAGTATAAGTGCATCACACAGCATGTTGGTGGCAGCCAGGCCTGGGAACAAAACCAATGTCTTTAATTTTTTTTGTGGAAAGCACACTCTAGAAAACTGAAGAAATTGCTTTGTCTCAAAAATAAAAAAAAGAGGGCAAAAGTGATACAGTGATATAATATCAACAATATCACAATTGCTAGGTGCTAAGAGGCCTAATTAGTGATTCGGAAAAATGTCTATCTATGAAGTTTATTCATTGCTAAGAACACATTTATTAGTTAACAATTGCATAGAAAATTTCTAATGCTTTGATGTAGAATAACTGCAAAACAATAGATTACCAGAGAAAAGTACATATAGAATAAATACATTACCCTGAGTTACTTAATCATCTTTATGGCCTAATCTATAAATGATCACTTTTTAAAATAATTGCATTATTTTCCCTATCCTATCTCAAACACCACCACCACACACACAGCCCTAATCCTTTGCTGAAAAAACACTGTAGTTATAAGCAGTAAGGAACTTTAAAATAAAAATCAAATTATTAATTATGCTTATGGATAAGCAGAAAGATACCTTCACAAACTGATTAAAAGATAGTAATGGATAAGCTTCATATAGTTTCTATTTAAGTGCAAAATATGTCTGAAACATACAATTTAATCATTTTGATTAAAGATATGCTAACAAAAAATTGTTGGCTGGTCGCCCAGTAGAAGTTGTCTTACCCTACTAGACATTAATACTGTAACATTTGAATCATAAAAGAGTTCCCTTAAACCCTTTCTGCGGAAAGTTAATTGCTGTATTTACCATATTTTCAAGGGCCAAAAGCTGAAAATCCTCGTAATTGATAAATGTATGGACTGCAGTTCCTTACTGCACAAACACTCCAGCAATAAACATATGCAATTCCGTCCAATTTCATTCTTCTTCTTTACTTATGCAGAACTCGATATTGTTTCATCAAAACATCCTGGACTCATTACCTCCTCCTTGAAAAGCAGTTACACTTTTTAATCAGTGAAGCATTGTTACTTTCCTATCCTTATTTTGTTATGGGACTGTTTTTAGCATATCAAATAATTGTTATTTATGAGCTTAGAATTTTAAATTTTATAAAATATTTTATTATATATGAAAATTGAAATATGATAGAATGCGTCTTTTTAGTAGAACTTTTTATATATTCTTTGTGTAACGTGGGATTGCATTTCTTGAGTTTTTATTGTATCATCAGATATGAATTCTTGTTTAGATTTCCATTCACTTTTAATTATTTTTGTTTACTGGTTTAAAAATTAGAACTAATTTGCACTTACATAATTTATATTTTGAGAAAATTGAACGTATATAACAAATTAAAATTTAATTTATACTTACAAGAAGTTCTTTTTCTTAATAGCACAAGCATGTATCTAATAACCTTACCTATGATATTGTAGAGATTGTTCAAGCATCAGACATTTGGTTACACTCAATTAACTTCAGAGAAATTTTTAACCCTGATATTCTCTGATACCCTGATGCTGTATGTAGAATAATAATCCAGGCATCTTCTATATATCTCCCTAGATAGTTTTATGAAACTAATATTACCTAAACCAGAACTCCTTGGAATATCTGAAATTTACTCATGTGTTCTTTTCACAAAGTTATGTTAATATTTAACAAAAAACATACTGTGTTGCACACACAAATGTTAAATAGAAAAAACGCTATAGGAACTGAACAATTCTGGAAAACCTCAGGCTGGGGCCATTTACACTACTTCTTTCATCAGTCATCCTTAATACACCAGACGTCTTTGCCACAAACAAAATGAGATCTGTAGCTTTCACTGGTCCAGGGTTTGCCTCCTTGTTGGCTACAGGCAAACAAGTTTTCATCAAAAGAACTGAATTTAACTTTTTTCACTAGAGATTGCCATCATTTTCTTTAAGTTTTAAGTTTTCGTTTCCATCATTTTGTAATGGTATATAGATAATCTGATCCATATCTTTATTTCATTGACCCTTTTCATGCCACAGTAATTTTTTATTTTGTTTTTTAAAAAGAGAGGAAGAAAAGAAAACACATAGCATGTGATATACCCTCTTAGCAAAATTTCGTGTGCAGTACAATATTGTTAACTATAAGCACAATGTTGTATTGCAGATCTCTAGAATTTTTTCATATTGCATAACTGAAACACTATACCCATTAAACAGCACTTCCCCAGTACCCATCCCCCCCAACCCATGGATACCATCTCAGCTTGTTTCTTGTACTGACATTTCCTTTTAGCCCTCCTAATAGCTTTTATATCCTTCTGTCTTCCAACACTTATGCACCATTCCTGATTTGTTTAACATAATTAAGAAATCAGAGGGCCGGCCCGTGGCTCTCTCGGGAAAGTGTGGTGCTGATAACACCAAGGCCCCGGGTTCGGATCCCATATAGGGATGGCTGGTTAGCTCACTGGGTGAGCGTGGTGCTGACAACACCAAGTCAAGGGTTAAGATCTCCTTACTGGTCATCTTTAAAAAAAAAAAAAGAAAGAAATCAGAGTGTTATCATATATTATAAGATCCATATATATTAATGCATAAATGGTCATAGTGTCTTCTCTTGCACTAGGCACACACTCTACCTCTCCAATCTCCTCCTACTATCACATCATTTTAGGAAGGATTTGTCAAGTCCATATCTCGTGGATATCATTATGAATATCAAGATTAACATGTGAGAAGAAGAAACAGTACAGATGAGAATCTATGAATTGTCACTAGAAAGAACAATTGAGGAACACAGATCTAGACACAGTGGGGAAATGGATCAGGAGCACCAAAAGCCAATGTGGACTTGGTAAAAGTTGGAAANATCACACAGCATGTTGGTGGCAGCCAGGCCTGGGAACAAAACCAATGTCTTTAATTTTTTTGTGGAAAGCACACTCTAGAAAACTGAAGAAATTAATTTGTCTCAAAAATAAAAAAAAGAGGGCAAAAGTCATACAGTGATATAATATCAACAATATCACAATTGCTAGGTGCTAAGAGGCCTAATTAGTGATTCTGAAAAATGTCTATCTATGAAGTTTATTCATTGCTAATAACACATTTATTATTTAACAATTTCATAGAAAATTTCTAATGCTTTGATGTAGAATAACTGCAAAACAATAGATTACCAGAGAAAAGTCCATATAGAATAAATACATTACCCTGAGTTACTTAATCATCTTTATGGCTTAATCTATAAATGATCACTTTTTAAAATAATTGCATTATTTTCCCTATCCTATCTCAAACACCACCACAAACACACACACACACACCCCTAATCCTTTGCTGAAAAAACATTGTAGTTATAAGCAGTAAGGAACTTTAAAATAAAAATCAAATTATTAATTATGCTTATGGA
>NW_007744429.1:0-14031 GCF_000696425.1 Galeopterus variegatus
GCAGGAGCGCCGCCGCGCTTCCCAAGCGGCGCACTGTAGCAGTGCACCACCGGGCTGGCCCGATATAAACTTCCTTTTGTTCTTGATGTTGTGAAATTTTATAAGAATGTTTTGGCATAGGTTGAAAATAATTTTATTCTTCTCAACACTCAGTGGCCCTTTTGAATCTAGGACTATAGGAAAGGATGAGACAAAAGGAAATGATAATACAGTATATAAGTGATTCTAGAGAAACATTGATTGTATAAAACAAAAGCCATAAGTTGGGGAGGGAATAAATGGAGTTAAAATATTTTAAGGACTTTGTATTGTCTTGGATGAGAACAAAGTCCAATATAGTATTAGATTACAATAAATGAAGAATGAATGTTGCAATTCCTAGGATAACCTTTACAACTTCTAAATTAACAGAAAAAAATAAAAAATAATCCATCCAAAAGGAAGGCAAGAATGGAAAGAAACAGACTATTGAACCAATGGTACAAAGGAGGCATTGAGTAAAAGTAGACTTACGCCCAAATTTGTCAGTAATTTCACAATTACTATTGATAATGTAATAATGTAAATGATAGATTCATTGCTAGTATTTTGTTTAGAATCTTTGCATTTGTTTATGAGAGAGACCAGCCTATGACTTTCCTTTTTTATGCTGTCTTTGTCAAGTTTTGGTATCAAGGTTAGGATAGTTTTATAAATCAAATTGGGAAGTGTTTCTTCTTTTTCTGTTCTTTGAACAGTTGAGTAAGATGGGCATTATTTCTCATTAAAAAGCTCAACCAAAAAGTGATCTATGTATCTAATTATACATATCTGAAATATAAGGATTTAGACGGGTTAAAAGTAAAAGGATGAACAGATGTATATGATGCAAACACTAAGTAAAAATAAAGTATAGTAATATAAGCTTCAAACAAAATAGGTTTTCAGAAAAAGAGCATTTCTAGAGGTAATGAAAAGAAGTTTTATTCACCAGGTAAAGTTAACAATTTTAAACTTGTATGTACTTATACGTGGTCTCAAAATAACCATAAACACAAAGAAATTTGCAAAATTATAATGAGAAATTTAAAAAGTTAAAATCATGTGGGAGATTTTAATACATCTTTGTCGGTAGTTTTGGAACAAGCAGAGCAAAACCATTAAGGCTAGGGCTGGCCTGTGGCTCACTTGGGAGAGTGCGGTGCTGATAACACCAGGGCCACGGGTTCGGATCCCATATAGGGATGGTTGGTGCGGACAACACCAAGTCAAGGGTTAAGATCCCCTTACCGGTCATCTTTAAAAAAAAAAACAAATCCACTAAGGGTATAGGAAATTTGAATAACAAATTTAGCAAACTTGACTTAATGGTCATATTGGATATCACTGCAGCCAATAATTTCAGAATGCATATTTTTTGAAGAACAAAGGAATATTTATAAAAAATGACAATATGCTGTATTATAAGACCAAATATCAATAAATTTAAAAGAAATGTAATCAAGAATACAAAAAGAATAGTAAGAAAACAATTTCATTTATAATAACATCGAAAAGAATAAATAATCTAGGAATAATTTTAACAAAAGGAGTACAAAACTCATATTCCAAAAACTATAAAAAACATTGTTGAAAGAAATAAAATAAGACCAAAATAAATGCATAGAGATCTCATAATCATGGACCAGAAGTCAGGGTGGTACTAGCATAAGGCTAGACGTACAGATCATGGAAACGAAATGACAGTCCAGAAGTAAGTCCTTACATTTACTGTCAATTGATTTTTGACCAACATGCCATCACAATTCATTGGGGAAGATTAGTGTTTTCAACAAATGATGCTGAGACAACTGAATATCCACATGCAAAAGAATGAAGATGGACCCTTCCCTCATACCATATACAAAAATTAACTAAAAATACATCATGGACTTAAATGTATGAACTAAAACTATAAAACCCTTATAATAAAATATAGAAAAAAATCTTCTTGACCTCAGGTTGGGCAAAGCATTCTTAAATATGACAACAAAAGCACAGAGGACACAATAAGAAAAAAGTTGAACTTCATCAAAATTGAAAGCTTTTGTTTTTCAAAGGACACCACCAAGAAAGTGAGAAAACTCACAGAATGGGATAATATCTGCAAATCATAAATCACTTATCTGATAAAAGACATATCTAGAATATATAAAGAACACTTACGACTCAATGATAAAAAGGCAAAAAAAAAAAAAAAACTGATTAAAAAATGCTCAAAGGGCTCTGCTCTCTCTGCTTCCACCATCTTGCAATGTGAGACTTCTGGGTCATTGTTGCCACCACCAGATGGACTTTGGACTTCCCAGCCTGAGAAACTGTTTTGCAACCACCTAAAACCAGCTGAAACTACTTACATTTCCTTAACTCAAGTTGTTTCACAAGCTGTCTTATACGATGTAAGCTGAGCATGCACAGAGAAGGACCTTCCCCTCCAGGTGTCTTCTATGAATCGAGAGGTCCTCCAACAAGGACAACCCAGCATCCAGCACCTTCATTACCAAGTACTGATTCGGAGTTCATCAGTGCCTCAAACTTCCTCATTCTCCCAGTTGCAACACTAAGGTTTAGGGTTCAGATCCCTGCACGGGCCAGCTAACAAATAAATAAATAAATAAATAAACCCCACCCAGCCCCTGAATCAGACAGACAGATTTGAGTTTTGCTTCTGTTTCCTTGCTGGTCGACCTTCAATAAAGTCTTTCTTTTTCCCAAAACCGGTGCCATAGCATTGGCTTCTAAACACATTGGGCAGTGGTTCCCTCACTTCGTAATAGTTTGTTTTTTAAGTGAAAGTTCCTAATGGTTGGTAATCACTTGTGCTTACAGCTAGTATATTCCCCTGGCCAAGAGCCAGTCGTCTTTCAAAGCTGGGCACAAATATCACTTCCCACGTGTATACCTCATCTTCCCACGATAAATAAACAGTACTCTCCTGTGCTCCCTAACACCTCAATCCACAGTAAGAGTACCTCACTTTGTAAAAAAAAAGTAAAAATAAATAAATAAAAATTAAAAAATGGGCAAAGGATTTGAGTTGATTTTAAAAAGATATACAAATGACCAGTAAGCACATATAAAGATGGTCAACATCATTACTCATTAGAGAAATGTAAATTAAATTAAAACTACAATGAGTTATGACTTATTCACACAACTAGGATGGATATAATAAAAAAGACAGGCTCAAGATCAAGATGGCTGATTAGAGGTCCTATTTGCCCATCTCCTCCACAAAGAAAAATCAAAACAACGAATAACTACACTTCGAGTAGAGTGTCTATGGAGAACAGTTGAATTCAGCAACAAGGTAGAAAAACCCTCTAAAGCACAGAAACTTGGGATGTCATCATAGAGAGGGAAGTGAAGAACCCAGCTGAGATTGGCTCAGAGCCAAGGAACTCCCTGTTGTGGGAAAAGGGTAAGTGGGAGATGCCCAGCAGTCCCCATTGTCACTGTGAATGCCTGCAATGTTAGCTACAGGAGAGCCCCACAGTCCTCACAGGTCCTGAACCCAGTATAGGGAGCTGCCTGGGGTCCATGCAGCTGCATTGCTCCAGAGAAGGACCTGCTTTAGGTCCTTCCACTTCCTGGGACCCAGGCAGCTATGGCACAATGCCATTTTGAGAACACAGCCACTGCTGGGGTACATTCTGTCCTGGAGCTCAATAGTCCCTGAATCTCCACATTCCTGAAACCCTGCTGTCATTCCAACATGCCCAACGAAAAGGCTACAACATCATGACACCAGTTAGACCTAGTGGTACAACTGTGACCTGGCACAGGAGGACCCCATGCAATGCTCTGCACCCCAGCACAGTGTGGAGACCAGGTGTTCCAGCACAGTGAGGAGGCCACCCCCAATACTGAGGAAGCTGATGTACATATCCCCTAGAACCTGAGGACCAGCTGTTTAGCTACCTGCCCGCTGAACCAGTGTAGCATCTGCATGCCACACATGCCCCCCAGGGTCCAAGGACCAGCCTGTCTGGCACCTGCCAGTGATGCCACCCCCACTAAAGCCATGCCACTGCCTCCATAAACACTGCTATCTAGGCACTGGGGCACTTGCAAACATTGCTGATATTGATTACAGCCAAAGAGGCTACACTACTGCACCCACGCAGAACCAAAGCCCCCAAATCCAACCCAACCAACACTATAGGACACATCTACAGGAAAAACTTCATACCTACAAAAGCTACCCCATAAAGCGGAAAGAGGAAGATATTAATGTAAGGACACAAGAAACATGAAAAAGCACAGAAACTTGGCACCCCCAAAGTAACACAATAATTCTCCAGTAACAGGGCCCAGGAAAAGAAAATCTATAAAATGCCTGAAAGAAAACTCAAAATAAAGATATTAAGGAAACTCGGCGAGATACAAAGGAATAAATACAGACAATTCAATAAAATCGGAAAACCTTTCCTATCTAAATGAGAAATTCAACAAAAAGATAGATATCATAAGAGCCAAACAGAAATCTTGGAGCTAAAGAATTCAATGATTGTGTAATTGGATTGTCACTGAGCTGAGAACCTATTGTCTAGGCTAAGAAAAAAAGAGGGAATACTCAAATAAAATTAGAAATGAAAAAGGAAACATTACAACTGATATCACAGAAAAACAAAGAATTATTAGAGACTACTATAAGCAGCTTTATACCAACAAATTAGAAAACCTAGAGGAAATGTATAAATTCCTGAACACATATAACCACCAAATTGAAACAGGAAGTAACAGAAAACCTCAACAAACCAGAAATAAGGTAGAATCAGTAATAAAAATTCTCCCAACAAAGAAAACTCCAGGATGGCCTCACTACTCAATTCTACTAAACTTTTAAAGAGCTAACACTAATTCTTCTAAAACTATTCCAGAAAACTGAAGGGGGGGAATTCTTCCAAACTCATTTTATGACTCCAGCATTACCCTAATACCCAAACCAGACAAAGACACAAGAAAACTACAAGCTAATATATCCATGATGAACATAGATGCAAAAATCCTCAGCAAAATACTACCAAACCAATTCCAACAGCACATCAAAAAGATTATGTACCATGATCAAGTGGTACAAAGCCATGTTAATTCCTAATGTACTGATTTGAGGTACACTGTCAGCTACAAGAGGAAATAAAGGTTATCTGGTCAGGTTCTTAGTTAAGATACCTTCTTTATTAGGGGAAAAAATAGGGAAAAACTGCACGTTTATCATTCTTAGCAGGCAGTTGTGCCTCACAGGGTCCCTGTATACCACTTTCTGTGGCATGGTTAGATCTTCTAAAATCAGAAACAATAAATAATATCCACTAATTCAACTACTCTCCTTCCTATATGTAGTAAATAAAAAGTATCTTAAGGAATCTGATTTTGGGAGAAAAAGAAGCAGTGGCAGAAATGGGCTCATAATAACTGCATTTTTTTCCCGTGAATCAAAAAAAGGAGGTGGGTATGCCCAAAGGCTTACATATATCTTTGAATGGCACTGCTTCTTTTTCTCCCCAAATCCATTCCTTAAGATACTTTTCATCCTAGACTGTAAATGTCTCCGTTTAACTATTGTGCTTTCTTTTACTTCTTTCCCAAAGAAAAACAATAAGACTGAGGCAAACTGGCCTGGAAGATATGCTATAAAATGGATTCTGGAAAACCAAGAAAGCCACCTTGAACTTTGCTGGGTTGGTTTCTCCATCTGTGACATGGAAGTAAATATTATATTTACTCATGTGTTTTAATTTTTAAAAATTTTTTTACTTTTCTTGCATACTATTCAACCTTGACATATCATGTGAAATATAAAAAATGAAAATTAATGACCAAAAAAAGAAAAAAAAGTAAAGCACATCAACACAAAAGCTATATATGACAAACCTACCACCAACATCGTTCTGAATGGGGAAAAGCTGAAAGCTTTTCCTTTAGGAATAGGAACAAGACAAGGATGCCCACTCTTACCAATCCTATTTAACGTAGTATTCCCAGAGCAATCAGGCAAGAGAAAGAAATAAAGGGCATTTGAACTGAAAGAGATGAAGTCAATTTGTCCCTGTTCGCAGGTGACACGATCCTATATATAGAAAAACCTAAAGACTCTACGAAAAAACTCCTAGAGCTGATAAACAATTCAGTAAAGTTGCAGAATATAAAATCAATACACAAAAATCAGTAGCGTTTTTATACACCAACAATGGACTAGCAGAAAAACAGGAAAACAAGGCCATTTACAATAACTACCAAAAAAAAAATTAGCTAGGAATAAATTTATTTATTTTTTTAATTGAAACAGAATTGATTACACATGTTTGTGGGATACAGAGTTGAATATGAATACCCGTGTATAATATGTGATGATCAAATCTAGATAATTAGCATATTCATGATTACAAAACATAATCATTCTTTGTGACCTTGTGACCATTAGCCAATTTATCGGTAACCTCCCCCCCTTCCTACCTCTCATTACTTTTTCCATCTCTAGTAACCATAGTTACAGGAAAATGCAATATATGTATACACAGTGGAATACTAGTCAGCCATAAAAAAAGAATGAAATACTGCCATTGGCTGCAGCATGGATGAGCTTGGAGAAAATTAAGTGAAATAAGCCAGGCACAGAAAGAGAAATACTGCATATCTTCACTAATAACTGGGAGCTAAAAAATGAATAAATAAATAAGAAAGAAAGAAACAAAAATCACAATAATTTGTTGAACTTTCAGAAGGAGAGAATAGAACTGTGGTTAGTAGAGGTGGGAAGGTGGGGAGGGAGGTTAGCGATAAGTTGGCTAATGGTCACAAAGAATGATTACGTTTTGTAATCATGAATATGCTAATTATCTTGATTTGATCATCATACATTGTATACAGGTATTGATATTCAACTCTGTACCCTGTATTTATATATAATCAGCTATGTTTCAATAAAAAACGTTCAACAAAGGAAAAAGTTGGTTGTTTGAAAGGACTATTAAAATTGTTCAACCCTTGGCAAGACTCACCAAGGAAAAAGAGAAAAGGCATAAATTATCAATACTAGAAATAAAATAGGTATTCTACACAAATTCTGTAAGAATTAAAAAGATAATAAAGCAGATATTATGAATAATTTAATTAACTTATTTATTGTTGCTGGCCATTATGGGGATCCAAACCCTTGCACTTGAATAATCTTATTTAAACTTGAAAATTTATACATAATTGGCAAATTCCTTGAAAAACAGAGCTTACCAAACTGACACAAGAAGAAGCAGTCTTACAATTTTCAAGTTAAAAATTTTCCAACAACAAAAATGACAAAATCTACCACAAAATAATAATTCAGGCCCAGATGTCCTTATTGGTTAATTCTACCTAACATTTAAGAAAGAAATAATGCCATCTTACATAAACTTGCCCAGAGAATTGGAGATGGGGAATACTCTCCAACTTGTATTATGATGCAATCATAACCTTGAGAGCACAATAAAAAAGAGACATCACAGGCCAATTTCTTTTATAAACGTTGATGCAAAAATGCTAAACAAATATTAGCAAGCTGAATCCAGCAGTATATAAAAGTGATAATACATCATGATAAATATGTTTCAGTGAAGTTGGTTTAATATGTGAAAATCAATCATCTATAACCTAGATGAACAGATTAAAGGAGAAAAATTATATGATCACGTGCAGAAAAAGAATTGGTTAAATGTCAATATCCATAACAAAAACTCGTAGCAAAATAGGCACAGAAGGGAAGTTCTTCATTCTGATAAAGGTTATTTCCAAAAAACCCACAAAACTTGAGCAAAGTCACACTTAGTGATGACATATTTAAATATTTCCCTTTGAGATTAGAAATGAGATAAAGATGCCCACTATTAAACATGTTTAAAATATACTGGAAATCCTAACTGGTACAGTAAGATCAGACAAAGAAATAAAAGGCATAATTATCAAGAAGAAAGAAACAAAACTGTCATTGTTTGGAGATACAGTTATATATATATATATATATAAAACCCACAGGTATATATATATATTTATATATATATAAAACCCACAAAAATATTCAGATAAGCCATTATAACTTATTAAAGAATATGGAAAAATAGTTGGGTAAAAGTTCATTACATAAAAATCAATAATATTTTAATGTATCAGCAAAAAACAGAAAAATAAATTTAAAAAATAATTATTTACAGAGCCGGCCCATGGCTCACTTGGGAGAGTGTGGTGCTGATAACTCCCAGGCCGTGGGTTCAGATCCCTATATAGGGATGGTCGGTTAGCTCACTTGGGAAAGTGTGGTGCTGACAACACCAAGTCAAGGGTTAAGATCCCCTTACCGGTCATCTTAAAAAACAAAACAAAACAAAACATAATTTACAATGGTATAAGATATAAAGTACCTAGCAATAAATCCACTGAAATAAGTGCAACACATTTACATAGACTATTATAGAATATTGTTGAGAAAATTAAAGATGATCTAAATGAATGTAGAGATATTTTATGTTCACAGACTGGAGAACCCAAATTATAAATATATTCCTTCCTTAATTGACCTATAGATTCAATAAAATTCAAAAGGAAACTACAGAAGGTTTTATTTTTCATTTAAAAATTTTATGGAAATGATTTAAAAATTTTATAGAAATACAAAAGGCTAAGAAGACACTCTTGATCAAGAGCAAGGTAGGAGAGTTGTTCTTCCAGATACCAAGTCCTAGTTTAAAACTAAAGCAATTAAATCAATATGGTAATGGTGCAAAGATATAAAACCAGATAATGGAACAGAATAGAGTAGCCAGAAACATCCAAGAATATATCGACACTTGATTGTAGAATGTTGGCACTATAGAACAGGGGGGCAGGCTGGTTGTTTAGCTTATTTGGTCAGAGTGTGGAGCTGATTAGAACAGTGCAGAAAGGACAGTGTTTGGTGGTGTTTTCAATAAATGGAAAAAAAGGTAGATATTCATATTAAAAAAAGGAAACCTGACTCCCACATCATCCCATACACAAAAGTCACTGCCGTGTAGAAGGTGATATTGAAGAATAACTTAAGGACCTCAGGATAGGGAAAGATTTCTTTAACAGAGTACAAAAGATAAAGGAAAAGATTGATATATTTGACTACGTTAAAATAAAGAACTTTTGGGCTGGCCCGTGGCTCACTCGGGAGAGTGTGGTGCTGATAACACCAAGGCCACAGGTTTGGATCCTAAAAAAAATAAAATAAAAAAAATAAAGAACTTTTGTTCATAATAAGACACCACTAAAGGATGAAAAAGCAAGCCAAAGGGAGAAGATATTTGCAAGAAGAATAATCCTCAGTGCCTATATTATGAAAATATGAAGAACTTCCATAAATCAATAAGAAAAATACAACCCAGTAGAAAAACAGGCAAGATAATTGCAAAGGCAGTCCATTAAAGAGGCTTCCCAAATAAGTAATAAACACATAAAAAGGTTTCGACATCATTAATAACCAGGAAAATATTAACTAAACCCATAATGAGGTACCCCAATACTACTAAAAAGAAGCCAGTCACAAAAAGTTGCATGCTGTGCAATTCCATTCTTATAAAGTTTAAGAAAAGGCAAATTCATATTTAAGTGGTAAAGTATGAGGAAAAGCAAGGAAGAGATTACCATAAGATCATGATAATGATTAAACTTAGTTGGAAGTGTTGGGAAGGATAACACATGGGTGGACTCTGGGGTACTAGTGGTGGGTATATAGTTGTTTTATAGCAGTTAGTTAAGCTATGAATTCATGTTTTACATGCCTTTCTCTATGTGTTATATTTCAAAAGGAAAAGAAAATACATTAGTCTAAATCTTATCTCCCACAAAACAACCATTGAGCATTTCACAGACATTCATCTGTGAAGTTGTACAGATATGTAGGATAGGCAGAAATAGTGAAGTATTTTTTAAAAAATTATATACATAGACATGCTGTCTTAAAAATAAGAATCCTGAATTTCCAATAAATATTCTACACTACAAGAGGTATTTCTGAAGAGATCCCTTTGGTTTTAAGAGAATATGAAAAACATTGAGATGAAGTGATATTTTCCAACTTTATCTTTCAGTTTTTAATTTTTAAAGATGATGGGTGAGGGGATCTTAACCCTTGACTTGGTGTTGTCAGCACCACGCTCTCCCAAATGAGCCACGGGCCAGCCCCCTAAGAGATTTGGGATATTTTAAGAGGAATAAATGAAGGAGCATGAGAAGCCAAATATAAGTCGTGGATTACTGTAGGGGTAACTGTGCGTGGATAATGGCGGCATGAAAAAATTTCTAAAAATCACGAATATGGAGTGAATTAGGCTCCCCCTCGTCCACCGCTGCCGCCGCCTCCTCTCCTGCCGCTCCTGGTGGTTCTTGTGCGGATCTGGCACCTCTTTGTGAAGCGCAGTTGAGGAGACCCCCGCGCTCACCATGGCCAGCGAAAAGCCCAAGGAAGGAGTCAAGACTGAGAACATCCATCAGATCAATTTGAAGGTGGCGGGGCAGGATGGTTCTGTGGTGCAGCTTAAGATTAAGAGGTATACGCCACTTAGTAAACTAATGAAAGCCTATTGTGAACGACAGGCCTTGTCAATGAGGCGGATCAGATTCCGATTTGACGGGCAGCCAATCAATGAAACAGACGAAGATACAATTGATGTGTTCCAGCGGCAGACAGGTGGTGTCTGCTAGAAAGGGAAACTGCTACTTTACTCCAGAACTCTCTTCTTGCAGACCAGCAATGCGTTCTCAGTTAGAAAACTGCAGTTTGATTCCATCACATCCTGACTACTCCAGTATAATTTTACAGTATAATTTTTGCTATTCTTTCATTTTACCCTTCCCTGTTCCATTATTGTACATAAAGTAACTGGTGTATGTGCACAAGCATATTGCTTTTTTTTTTTAACTAAATGGCCAATGGTATGTTTTGATTGACATCAAGTGGAGATGGGATGGGGAAAAATACTGGTTCTGTGAAAATACCCCCTTTCTCCATTAATGGCATGCTCATTCAGCTCTTATCTTTATATTCCAGTAAGTTATTTTGCTCTCACTGTTTTAACGACAACAACAACAACAAAAAAAACAACATAAAAATCCTTACATACCTTGTTCGATTGGAAAATTTTAAAGTTTTTCATTTATCATTGAAAAAACAACATAAAAATCCTTACATACCTTGTTCGATTGGAAAATTTTAAAGTTTTTCATTTATCATTGTAAAAACAACGACAATCTTATAACTTTTTTGTACGTAGCTGTGACATGTAGGGCAATCTGTCTTTAAGTAGGGATAAATTGCTCTTAAAAAATGAATCCTAGATAGTTTTCCCTTCAAGTCAAGTGTCTTATTGTTTAAATAAACTTCTTGTTTAAAAAAAGAAAGAAGTGAGTTAGTTTACTTTTTATGTCCTGAGTTTGGATTGCCAATGGAAAATCTGTCTCAACAGGGATTTATTGATTAAGAGATCTCTTAATTGACCTCAGTTTAACCAACCTGATGGTCTGAAGTTCATTTTTAGTTCCTATCTGTGAATTTCTACATGCAGACTGATACTAATGGCATGACACACTTTCACAGCTAGTAAGCTACACTTTTAGTAGTCCGGTGCATTTGTGTTCTTATGGGTTGAGTTGTTGAGTTTGTTTCCAGATTTCTTTATAAGTTGTTCTACTTTTTATTACATCGGTGATAATTTAGTCATTATATAAATTGATGAACTATAAATGGAAAAGGAGTTTTTTCCCATTAAAACAAATTTGAATGATTTGGAAAAAAATTTTTAATTTATTTAATTTTAGAATTGAAGCGTAATTGATTATACATATTTATGGGGTACAGAGTTGACTGTCAGTATTTGTGTACAGTATGTAATGATCAAATCAATAGTATTAACATGTTCATCATTACAAATCATAACTGTTGTTTGCGTCTCTTACACTAGTACTCCCTAACTTCCCCTCTCCCTCCCATTTTTCCACCTCTAGTAACTGTAGGTCTGTTCTGTCCTTTTTAAAAAGCACTTTGCTCCTCTAAAAAGAAACTGAAATTGGGAGTGTAGATGATAAGCATTTTTATGTAAGAAAATCTCCAAAGAGCATGCCTACACTAAATGAAAAATGGCCTTGGCCCTATTTTTTCATTCAAGTAAAATGTTTAAGGTATGTACTCGTATATATCATTTTTATGATTCCTTACTTTAACTGTATTTTTGGATTATTTTACCAAGTACTTGTCCCAGTCATGCTAAATAAAAGGACTTTAATGTCCTAGACTGAAACTCATGGGATAAGTCTAGGTTTGACATAAGAGCCTGGAAATCTTAAACATATACAGGTAGGTGAAATCATCCAGGAAAAGTATGTTTGTGGAAAGAACAATAGATCAAGAATAGAATAGTTATATTACTATCTCTTAAGCCAGTTTTTCAAAATTTATGATTCTAAGCCGCACTAGGAACTTTGAACACACACACACACGACACACACACACACGCGCACACGCACACACACACACACCCCTGATCATAAGGTTTTATGAATCAATATGTAGCCTTACAGTGTGACATATGGTCTGATATTTTCTATTCTATTTTGTACTATTCCACGAAAAAATATTCACTAAGCCCATTGGTTTGAGGGAAGGAAGAGAAACCCATAAAATAATGATCCTTAGGAAAGGCAGAGAAGAAGATAATCCTGGAGAGTATGAATTTGCAGCAGTTGAGAATATACAGAGTTGCAATGAAAGAATAAAAATTAATATTATGAAAGGCATCAAAGAGCTCAAGTAAAAAAATTCGGATGGAAGAAATAAAAGAAAAAGGCAAGTGGTGTGCATTGGATTTGCCTACTAGGAAGCTGTAGTCAGCTAAGTAAGAGCATCTTTTAATAGAGGGATGAACATGGGAACCAGATACCTTTGGAGAAGTAAATGTCAGGTGATTCCCCCTTGTAAATCCTCTCCTTCCATTTTTCTCCTTCCTTATCATTCCCTGGATTAACAATGTCTTGACTTTATTTTACGCAATGCTTGGTATTCTTAAGGGAAGAAACTGAATTTTAGATTAATGGAAATAAAGAATAATTTTTTTTCTTATTTTAAGATTGAGTGCTTCGGGGGCCGGCCCAGTGGCGCACTGGATAGTGCGCCGCTTGGGAAGCATGGCGGCGCTCCCGCCCGAGGGTTCGGTTCCCACATACAGACCGGTTCCCGCTCACTGGCTGAGCGAGGTGCGGGAGCAACGCCGAGGGTTGCGATCCCGTTGCCGGTCCCCGGTCCGGTACGGGGGCAACACTGAGGGTTGCGATCCGTTGCCGGACATGGAAAAAAGACAAAAAAAAAAATTGAGCGCTTCTCTAAACTTTCGAAAAATCATTGATACTATGACAATCTGGTTAGAGAAATTCTTACATTGAAGTCTGAAAGAATAAGTACCCCTTAAAAAGTATAGGGGTGATTACAGTGCTCACCATCTTCTGGCAGTCTTTCTGTTAGATCCATGAATTCTTTTTCTGTGATCTTCATCCCCATGTTTTCTAAAGATGTGTCCAGCTTATTGACATCAACACTGTCTTCTAAGTAAGGGACAGGAAAGTAATGTAGTAAAATAGAATGATTTTAAAATTAAGGGGTCCGGTTAGCTCAGTTGTTTACAGCGTGGTGTTATAACACCAAGGTCAAGGGTTCAGATCCCTGTACTGGCCAGCCACCCAAAACAACAACAACAACAACAACAACAACAACAACAACAACAACAACAACAACAACAACAACAACAACAACAACAACAACAACAACAACAACAACAACAACAACAACAACAACAACAACAACAACAACAACAACAACAACAACAACAACAACAACAACAACAACAACAACAACAACAACAACAACAACAACAACAACAACAACAACAACAACAACAACAACAACAACAACAACAACAACAACAACAACAACAACAACAACAACAACAACAACAACAACAACAACAA
>NW_007744429.1:15031-16647 GCF_000696425.1 Galeopterus variegatus
AGGAGTTATGTTTGTCACCTGTACTTGCGAATTATTTGCCTCTGCTTTTGAAATCCTTATCTGACAGCCTTCACTCTTCACTTTTTTCTTTGTATTAAAAAATATTTTTTTGTTTCTTTGGGGATGAGGGAGGAAAAATCCAAGAAAGTCTAACACTTCCTGTCAAATTACAGTACAGGTAACTACTTGGTACATTGCAGATCTCCTGAAGGAGGTATAAGTAAGGACTCAGTTACATAGAAAAGGAAGATTCATGTTTTGACAATACAAATAAGGGTTTAGGATTAAATCTTTTCAATGTGCTTCTAATTCAATGTTTGAGAGATTTTATGCCCTTCATCAACTTTTTCTGAAACACTTTTCCATCAGCTATAAAAAATGGGACATTTTGGAATAGAGTCAAAAAATAGCACACATCTCTTAACTTCAGAGAGAAAGAATTTTAAAATCTTTGCGTAAGAAACATTTCAAATGCAAATAGCTAATACATAGACCAAAATGTTCTCTCTCAGTGGTACATGAGTGAAATGCAAATCTTAACAATGAGATGCTCTCCCCCCCTTTTTTTTGTATTAGGAATGTAAGGAAAATAACATTCTCACCTGCTGTTTGTAGGAGTTTAAATTATAATAATTTTTCTGGAAGGAAATTTGACAAAATAAATATCTTACATTTTGCAATTTTACTTAAAGGAATTTAATCTTGAGAAATTTTAGAATGTTTGCAAAAATTTATTTACAAGGTTGCCATGTAAAAAAGGACATTACTTATAAATAGACAACTGGAAATATACATCTCAGGTTTTTGACAGTAGTTATTATTTTGAGGTGGGAATAAGAGATGATTTTGTTTTTGCTTATCTGCATTATCAATTGTATGGTGAATACACACATTCACAGTGTGAAGAGATAAGAGTTATAAGTACATTGATATATACATAAATATTCTCTCAATGTCCTCTACCCATCATCTATCCTAAAAGTGCTAAAAGGAAATACACTAAAATATTTACAGTGGCTATCTTTGGGTTATGGGATTAAAATTTACTTTCCTGAATTTGTTGAGGTTTCTTTCACCTAATAAGGAAGTTAAGAAATTTAGCCTTTTCTCAGTGTACAAAATTATCCACTTGGTGGTAAACTACATATTCTATTCTGCAGAAACACACAGCTACATTATTTAGTTTCTTTTTATAGTCTGTCTACTGCTCTGTCCCTCCCTCTCTCTTTCTTCTTGTCCTTTTTATTTATTTTTTTAATGTATTTTTACAAATCTACCTTATCAGCAACCTGAGGGTGTGAGTGATGAACTTTAACTTTGATAGCAACTTAGAGGTGAAAGNTCAACTTTGTCTCCTTTGAAAGAAAAAAGGGTTGTTGACACATGGTAATTTTAGAACGTTATGATGACCTGAAATAATTAAAAATCTGGCCCATATAATGCCATCCTCACTTTCATATTCTCACATATTCCAGTAGTGTTTCAGGAAGAATGAGACAGAACTTATTCCTGTATTCTTCATCAAAAGAGTGAGTGATCTAAATCTAGTGGCAAGATATCCTAGCATGGAATAAAATCAGATTATATAACTGGTACTTTAGGCTTATCTAGTCTTT
>NW_007744430.1:0-1118 GCF_000696425.1 Galeopterus variegatus
AATTGTTTTATGCAATCAGGATTGGCATCTGCAAGGCCTAACAACTTATCTGCTGTTGTCATTAGCCAGTTAACAAAATCTGAAAAAGGCTCTTCAGGACTTGTAAGAGAAGAGCTTGAATCCCCCTTAGCTGGCAGCCTTCTCCAAGCCTTTAAAGCAGCTGTTTGAATTTGGGAAAATAGACCTGGGTCATAGTTTTTTTTGTTTCTCAATACTAGAATAATCACCGGAGCCAGTCAACATATCAAGATCCCAATCTTTATCAGCCTGAAGGTTTTTTCTAGCAATGTGTTTGCAATTTTCAAAAAATTCGGACTTCCAGAGTAAGTAATCACCCCCAAGAGTGTGGCTCTGACAAGGGTGTTCCAATATATAGGAGTGAGCCAGCTTTCAGACACAGATTCTAATATAGCAAGAGTATAAGGCGCTGTGGGCCCATATTGGGAAATAGTGCCTTTTAGCTCTTTGATAACATTAAATCCCAGCCTGTCAAGTTTGCGGGTAATTCGTCCCACATTATCCACAGATTCGGATATTGGGAAGGCCTCAAGTTGGTCAAAAAGACTTTGATCTACATGAATGGGAGCTCTTCCTGTGGGGGGCTAACTTGTTATTTAATGGAGGGTAATAGCCAGTCGCTTTAGTTTGACATGTTGTATTCTTACGTTTTGTTTGTAATTCTTGCAGTTTGGTCATTAAGACCTGAAGTTTTTCCTCTAAGAGCATTTATTTTTCTAATTGTTGAACTTTTGACTCTAAATTTTTAAAAGGATCTGATACAGTTACCACCACAGGAGCAGAGGGCAAATTGTAAGGGAGAGGGCGTGACAAAGGCTGAGCCAGGAATGCATCATCTGGTGCATGGTATTCAGTGGCCTCTGTGTCCAGATCGCCCCAATCAACTCCTGAGGGATCAGGATTCTGAGCCTCCTCATCATCCTGGAATTTTAATAGTGGATACTTTTTAGATCTCTTAGGTATGGCACTGGCTGCCTTGACCTCCTCACTCTCATCTTCTAGGGAGATTAGATCTACATCCTCCCTAGGCAGTGGAGAGGGATTTCGGAGGTCAGTCTTGGGATTGGTTTTTAACATTTTTTCAGTTTTGGGCCACAGTT
>NW_007744430.1:2034-16642 GCF_000696425.1 Galeopterus variegatus
GCCAGAAGGCCACAGGTTATATAGACATCAGGAGGGAATCAGCAGATAATTAAGTATGCAGATGGTTTACTGAGAAAACCGCAGGGTGGGTTGTTCCAGTAAATGGAAAATTCCCATTATCTATGGCAAGTTGCAAAGTTACCTACACCCATAGTGCACAGGATGGGGAGGGACGGAAGATAACAGCAAACAAGGCTCTGAGGCCTCAAGGCAATAGCTGGGTGGGCTCTTTTGGCTCCAGACAGGCAGGCAGCCGGGCTCTAATGGCCCCGGACATTTCTTTATGCCCTTTGCCCAACCTACCACTTCCCAAACCCTCTTCCGCCCTCCCCTCCATCTCTAGAATCTTTAAGTTTCTTCTCTTCTTCTGAAAGTTCAGCATATTGTTGTGGTCTTTTCTTTCTTTCCTTCATTCCCTCATTCTCCCTTCCTTCCTTCCTTCTCTCTCTCCTTCCCTGCCTCCCTCCTTTCCTTCCTTTATTTTTTAGTGGTATTCTTATCTACTAGAGGCTTTTTTCTTGGTGGTTACTGTCAAGCTTGCATAAAACATTTTATAGTATGACAGTCTATTTTAAACTGATAGCAACCTAACTTCAAGTACATACAGAAAAACTTTACACTTTACCTCCCCCACACAACAATTTTTGCTATTGATGTCAAAATTTTTAGCTATTTATATTGTTTATCTATTAACAAATTATTGTACCTTTAGTTTTTTTAATACATTTCCCTTCTAATTTTTCATACTAGAGCTAAAAGTGATTTACACACCATTACAGTATCAGGGTAATCTTAATTTAACTATATATTTACCTTTACCAGAGTTTCATACTTTCATATGTTTTAATGTTGTTACTTAGCCTTTGTTATAGTTTGAATGTGTCCCCCAAAAAGCATGTGTTGCAAACTTAATCCCCAATAAATCAGTGTTGGGATGTGGGGCCTAATGGGATGTGTTTGGGTGATGGGGGTTCTGCACTCATGAATGAATTAATGCTGTTATCATAGGAGTGGGTTCATTATCATGGGATTGGGTTCCTTACAAAAGGACAAATTCAGCCCCCTTTGTCTATCTCTCACCCTTTTGTTGCCTTTCCACCATATTATGATGCCACAAGATTACCCTCAATGAGATACTGGCATCTTTATCTTGGACTTCCCAGCCTCCAAAACTCTGAGGACCCAGCTTAAAGCCCACTCAACTGCAATCCTGGAAGCAATTCCATCAGCTTGAGAACTCAACAGGAAAAGGTCTTTACCTAACATAAAACAGACTGGAAAAGGTGTTTGTTCTTCAAATGCACAGACACCAATGAGGCTACACAGATAATGAAGAATCAGGAAAACATGACATTACCAAAAAAACTAATAAGGCTCCAGTAGCAAACTCAAGAAAATGTAGTTCTATGAAATTCCTGACAAAGAATTCAAAATAATCATCTTAAAGAAGCTCAGTGAGATGTTTTTCTTTGCTTTATTTTATTTTGGTCTTTTCCTTGGGTATTTTCAGTATTATCTTCTTTAGGATTTTGTTGTTGTTGTTGTTCTGAGCATGACTCCCATTTTTGGTTTACAATTTGAAGGTTTGAGGGTGAGAGAGGTGATTAATTAATTTATTTCTGATATAGTAGCTTCTCCTAAATGCAAACCATGTAAAAATTTGAGCTTTTTAAGTTCTATTCAACAGTCTGTTGAATAGCAAACTGTTTGTTTGCTAAGTGTTTGAGACCTAAGTTCTCAGTTGTCTTCCTTTAAAATTGGGAATATGGCCCACTTTCTACATGGCTAAATGTTCTAATTTCACTCAAAGTTCACTTTTGTTTAGGAAGTTTAGTGATTTGTTTACTGTTTTCTAAAAAGGACAATAAAAACAGTAGCACCTCTTAAATTTTATTTATCAGAGCCTCCAAGTCTTTGGTCTTTTCTGTCACGCATATATTCTCTTTATCATTAAAATCTCTCCTCACTTCTTCTAATTGGAACACATCTCTTTAAATGTTAATATCAGAATTCTCAGTTAGCCTCCTCCTTCCAGCATAAATAGGCCATATTTTGTATGAGTGTGTATATGAATATACTACTTCCAATGACTCTTTAAATTGTTAAAGCTTATTTTCAATCAATTATGATGTATCTCTATTTGCGTATGAGGGAGATGTTCACAAATCTAAACTCACAAATAGGCCAAGTCTTTGGAACATCTGCATCAGGTATCCTGCTCCTTGTTTGTACTCTTATTGAAGTCGTATGTTACATCCTTGTATTCTGACCATCCCTTTGGGTGTTTGGAACTCCTCGGTTATATGCCCATTTGTGACATGCTCTCAGAAACAGGAGGATTAAAATTACTGTAAGCTTCAGAGATGTGGTGGTCTTGTTCTTTGGAATTTTGGGAAAAAGTAAACTCTTTTTGTTCTCATTAAGAGGCATTTAGAGAAGTATTTTCTGCTGGTTGGTTGATGACCCTTGGAGTATTCTTCCCTGATCCCTCCTCTTACTTCACCAGGTTCTAGAAAAGGACATGTCTCCTCTCCCTAAACTTTCTAGACTCCTGACCCATTTCCTACCAACCACTAGAATGCCACCTTTATAGGGAAATCAGTACCTGGGTGGCAATGATGTATGGCCATGTATCTTTCTCAAAAATAATGCATGGATGGGAACCGAGATTTGGGGACCAATAAAGCCAAAGTTGTTTCCATTACACTCTCTCTCTCTCTCTCTCTCTCTCTCTCTCTCTCTCTCTCTCTCTCTCTCTCTCTCTCTCTCTTAACCTCTGTGATTTGGCAAGCCTTGATATTCTGGGCCATAAAGGAGTAAGGGCCAGGGAGAACCAATAGCAGTTGAGTACTTTCTATAAGACCGCTTTGTGGTGGACAGTTTTCATTTGTTAGGGTAAAGTAAATTGCTCCCACCCTTCCTCTCCCCAATTCTTCAACTTCTCAGCTTCTATCATCCTGTATAGCCCTTCCTGGGCTTCTGGGTTGATCACAGAGAGGATAAAAATCCGGGAAATCACTCCCACCCTGCATTTTATGAAACAGGTATTTCTGCAGGCTGATTCCCATTTATAAAGTGGCACCTACAACTATAGATGATTTATCTTATTTCCACAAAGACCCTTTATGCCATCTGCAAAACTAGACTCACAATAGCAAATTCACTATCTCTCATCTGCCAGTGTCCAGTACTAATCATAAACACAACATATTTAAAAGGCTTTAAACTCCAGATATCTATCAGAGGCCATATCCCAGTCATGAATGGTACAGCTCTGCCAATCCCCATGAAGATCAGTGCTTCTGAGTCTTAGTCAGAGAACAGTTGACTAGTTAGCTAAGAAGTTTCATTCTGTGGTGCTCAAAGCTCTTACCACTCACGGAAAAAGTTTTGGTTTAATTCTTCTCTTTTTTCCTTATATATGTATTAAGCACACACTAAGAAGTACTAGGTACAGTGGAGTTTGATAAACTGAAGCTTCATTATTCTTGCCCTCAAGGAACTTACATCTCTAAGATTCATAGCAAATGTAGGCTTAAGTCTGAGCCCACAATTTAGCATTTGTGATAATTCCAACTTTATGATTCTTATTCAGTGAACTCTGAGATTCCCAATATCCTACTTTTGTGGTTTTGGTCAGAACTTTCACAGGATAGAACAAGTACAATATGATCTCCTAAATACATTTTACGATAACTAGTGAATAAAAGCTTATTCAACCTTCTTATTGAACTCATATGTTGCTTCCTGGTATCCTAACCCTTGGATGCTGTTAAGCCTGAAGACTTCTCCTTTATGGACTCCACAGATACAACTTTATTGAAATAAAAGAACTGATAGCTTCTGCTTCTGGTATTAGCAGCAGAGGAGTCTGGAGATTGATTGTTGTAAGAGATCGTGTAAGTTTAGCACAACATAGTGTTTGGTATCAGAATGGGGTTCGAACCTGCACTTTGCCACTTATTATCTGGGTGTCTGTAGGCAAGTTATTTAACTTTTCTGTTTTTTTTAAACTTTTATATATTTTTTTAATTGTGGTAAAATATAACATAACATTTAACCATTTTTAAATATATAGTTCATTGTCACTCACTACATTTGCATTGTTGTGCAATTATCACCACTATCCATCTCCAGATATTCATCTTGCAAAACTGAACCTCTGTAGTCATTTATCAGTAACTCCTCACCCCCCTCTCCTACTCCAGTCTCTGTCAACTACCATTCTACTTTTATTTCTACGAATTTGACTACTGTATGTATCTCATTTAAGTGGAGCCATACAATATTTGTCCTTTTGTGTCTGGCCTGTTTCAGTATGATGGCTTCAAGGTTCATTCATTCTATGGTTTGAATGCATTGTCCCTACAAAATTCATATGTTGAAAACTAATATGCAATGTGATAGTATTAAGAGGTAGTGCTTTTTAGGAAGTGATTAAGTCATGAAATCTTGCCCTCATTAACGGACTAGTTCTCTTATAAAAGAGATTGAAGGGAGTACCCTAGAGCCTTTGCCATTTGATCTCTCCTGTCACATGAGAACACAGTGTTCATCCCTTTTGCCCTTCTGCTATGTGAGCATGCAGCAAGAAGGTACCATCTTGGAAGCAGAGAGCAAGTCTCCACCAGACATCAAATCTGCTGGCACCTTGGTCTTGGACTGCCCAGTCTCCAGAACTGTGAGAAATAAATCTTTGCTGTTTATAAATTACCCAGCCTGAGGTATTTTGTTATAGCAGCAGGAACAGACTAAGACATAAATTGGTACTGAAAAGTAGGGTGTTGCTATAACACATACCTGAAAATGTGTAAGAAGCTTTGGAACTGAATAATAGGTAGAGGACAGAACAATTTGGAGGTTCATGGTAGGAAAAGTCTACACTGCTGTGAACAGAGTATCAAGGGTGATTCTAATGAGGGCCTAGAAATAGAGAGCTGGAGAAAGAGCCTAAATCTTCTTAGAGAGTATCTAAGTGGTTGTGAACAGAATGTTGATAGAAATAGGGACAGTAAAGGTCATTCTGATGAGGTCTTAGACAGAAATGAAGAACATATTATTGGAAACTGGAGAAAAGGCCATCATTTTTGCAAAGGGACAAAGAACTATGTCCATGTTTTAGTGCTTTGTGGAAGGACGAACTTAAGGGTAATGGACTAAGATGTTTGCTGGAAGAAGTCTCTCAGCAAAATGTTCAGGGTGCTTCATGGCTTTTTTTTTTTTTTTTTTGACTGCTTATAGTAAAATATGAGAGGAGACCAGAAAAAGAGAAGACAGAATTTATAATCAAAAGGGAAGCAGAACTTAAAGATTTGGGAAATTCCCAGCCAGGCCAGGTTGCAAAAAACATCACGGGGGTGGCCAAGCAAACATTTGATAAGGAGATTAGTATGGAGGTATGGAAGCCAGATCCTATTCATTACGACAATGAAAGAATGATCCTGAAAGCATTTTGGAGACTTTTGAGGCTGCTATGCCCACCACAGGCTCAGAATGACAGGACTTTAAGGAGTGAATGATTTCAAAGGAGTAGCTTAGGGCACCTGTGAGATTTTGGGGCTTGCTGTCCCGCACCATCTCAAGTCTTTGCTCCCCGGATTCTGGTGCAGCATTCTTTGACCACCTCCACTGTGGCTCAAGCAAGCCCAGGTGCACCTTGGGCAGCTCCCATTCCCCTCAGAAGGCACAAGCAGTAAACATTGGTGATATCCATACAGTGCCAACTCTGCAGGCATGCAGACTGCACACACGGTGGAGCCATGGCTTCCCCTCCCTAGATTTCAAAGGAGTTCTCAGAGAACCTTGGGGCCCAGACAGAGACTGCTACAAGGGGCAGGGCCACCACAGAGATTCCCCAGTGGGTCAACGCCTAGCAGAGCTGTGAAGTAGGGCCACTGCAGAGAACCTCCAGCAGGGCAATGGGAGCAGGTCCTCCCCCATGACCCTAGAACTGTAGAGCCACCAGTGTGCAACAGCAGCCTGGGAGAGCTGCAACCATCTAACCTGTGAGAACTGCTGCATGGGCTGTGTTCAGCAAATCCATGGGGGTGGGGCTTCCTGGAGCTTTATGGGCCAAACCCCCAACCCATTGTGTCCGAAAGGTGGGATCTGGAGTTAAAGAAGATTGTTCTGGAGCCTTAAGATTTAATGTTTGCCCTATTGGGTTTTGGACTTACTTGGGACCTGTTATACCTCTCTTGTTTTCTATTTCTTTCTTCAGGAACGAAAATGTCTACCCTATGCCCCTTCCACCATTGATTTCAGAAGCACATAACTTGTTTGATTTCACAAGCTCACAGCTTGAGGGGAATTTGCACCAGAATGAATCATGCCTTGAGTGTCACCCATATCTGATTTAGATGATATTTAGGTGAAACTTTGGACTGAGACTTTAAAGTTGATGATGGAACAAATTAGGACTTTGGGGGCTATTGGGATGGAATGAATGTATTTTGTATGTGCGAAGGACATGAATTTTGGTAGGGCCAGGGGTGGAATGCTATGGTTTGAATATATGTGTCCCTCCAAAATTCATGTGTTGGAACCTAATACTCAATGTGATATTATTAAGAGGTGGGTCCTTTTTGGAAGATATTAAGTCATAAGGGCTCCATCTTCATGAACCGACTAGTGATTTTATAAAAGGGGTTGAAGGGAGTACTCTAGTGTCTTTTGCTCTTCCTTCTCTTCTGCCATGTGAGGACACGTTGTTCATCCCTTTTGCCCTTCCACCATGTGAGGCCACAGTAAGAAGGTGCTACCTTCAAGGCAAAGAGCTAGCCTTTACCAGGTCAAGCCAGTGCCTTGATCTTGGACTTCCCAGACTCCATAACTGTGAGAAATTATTGATATATAATTCACATTGTCATGTAATCCACCCATTTAAACTATATAATTCAATGGTTTTCACTATACTTACAGAGTGGTGCAATTATCACCACAATCAATTTTAGAACAGTTTCATCACCCCAAAAAGAAACCTTATTCTACCCCCTTCCACACCAACCTCTCAATCCCTAAGCAACCACTAACCTACTTTCTGTCTTTATGGATTTGCCTATTCTGAATATTTCATATATATGGAGTAATATGTGATCTTTTGTGACTGGCTTCTTTCAGTTAGCATAATGTTCATAAGATTTTTCCGTGTTGCAGTATTTCATTTCTTTTGCTGCCAAATAATACTCCATTCCATTGTATGGATATACCATATTTTGTATTCAATTGATGATATTTGTTTATTTCTACTTTTTGGCTATTATTATTAATACTGTTATTAGCATTAGTGTATTAGTTTTTGTGTGGACATATGTTTGCAGTTCACTTGGGTATATGCACAAGAACATTGTAGAGATATTTTACCTCCTTGGTTAAATTTATTCCTAAGTATTTTACTTTATTTTTGTAGCTATTGCAATTGGAATTGCTTTCTTGATTTCTTTTTCAGCTAGTTCATTGTTGGTATAAAGATATGTTATTTATTTTTATATGTTGATTTTGTATCCTGCAACTTTACTGAATTTATCAGTTGTAAGAGTTTTTTAGTAGAGTTTTTCTATATATAAGATTGTGTCATCTGCAAACAGGGACAATTTGAATTCCTCTTTTTTTAATTTGGATGTTCTTTATTTCTTTTTTGTCCCAATTGCTCTGGCTAGAACTTCCAGTACTATATTAAATAAAAGTGGTAAGAGTGGGCATCCTTATCTTTTTCCTGTTCTTAGAGGAAAAGCTTTTAGCTTTCCCCTGTTCAGTATGATGTTAGCTGTGGGTTTTTCATCATGGCCTTTATTGTATTGTGATACTTTCCTTCTATATCTAATTTGTTGAGAGTTTTTTTTTTTTTTTTTTTTTTTAAAAAGATGTTAGCTGTGGGTTTTTCATCATGGCCTTTATTGTATTGTGATACTTTCCTTCTATATCTAATTTGTTGAGAGTTTTTTTTTTTTTTTTTTTTTACCATGAAGTGATGTTGAATTTTATCAAATGCTTTTTCTGTATCTATTGAGATGGCCATATGGTTTTTGTCCTTCATTTTGCTGATGTATCATATTTATTGATTTGCGTGTGTTGAACCATCCTTTCATCCCTGGATAAATCGTACTTGACTATAGTGTACAACCTTTTTAATGTGCTGTTGAACTCAGTTTGCTAGTATTTTGTTGAGAATTTTTGCATCTGTGTTCATCAAGGATACTGGCCTTAGGTTTCTTTTTATCATTGTGTGCTTGCCTGATTTGGGGATCAGGGTGATGCTGGCCTAGGGAATGAATTAGGAGAATATCCTCTGCTTTAACTTTTTGGAAAAGTTGGAGAAACAATGTATTAATTTTTCTTTAAAAGCTTGCTAGAATTCAGCAGGAAAGCTATCTGCTCCTGAGATTTTCTTTTTTGGGAGACTGCTAATTACTGATTTGATCTCATTACTCATTATTGGTCTATCCACGTTTTCTATTTATTCTGGCTTCAGTCTGGGTAGGTTGCATGTGTCCAAAAGTTTATCCTTTTCCTCCAGATTTTCCAGTTGTTGGCACAGAGTTGTTCATAATAGTCTCTAATGATTCTTTGTGTTTCTGTGGGATCAGTTGTAATGTCTCCTTTTTCATTTCTCTTTTTTGATATTTGGGTCTTTTCTTAGTTTAGCTAATAGTTTGTCAATTTTGATTATATTCTGAAAAATCAACTTTTTATTTCATCAATCTTTTGTATCTTTTTTTGGTCTCTATTTCATTTGGTTCTGTTCTTATTTTATTATTTTTTATTGTCTACTAATTTTGGGATTGTATTGTTCTCATTTTCTAGTTCCTTCATGATAGCTTTGGATATGTTGTTCCCCCCAAAAAACTCAGATGGATATCTGATCCCCAATGTGGCAGTGTTGGGAGCTGTTTGAGTCATGGGGGTGGATCCCTCACGAAATGATTAATGCTCTCCTTGGGGGTGGGGGTAGTGAGTGAGTTTTCCCTTCATTAGTTCCCATGAGAGCTGGTTGTTTAAAAAGACCCTGGCACTTCCCCTCTCTCTTTCTTGCTTCCTCTTGCCATGTGATCTGCTTGTACCCACCAGCTACCTGCCATTTTCCACCATGAGTAGAAGCAGCCTGAGGCCCACACCAGATGCACCTGTCTCAGAATCATGAGCCAAATAAACCTCTTTTCTTTATAAATTATCCAGTCTCAGGTATTCTGTTATAGCAACATAAAATGTACTAATACACTTGAGGAGCAACATTAGGTTGTTTATCTGAAATCTTTCTACTTATGCACTTCTTGCAATAAAGTTTCCTCTTAGTGCTGCTTTTGCAGTATCCCATAGGTTTGGTATGTTGTGCTTCTATTTTCATTTTTTTCAAGGAATTTTCTTAATTTCCTGGTTAATTTCTTCTTTTACCCATTGGTCGTACAGGAGTATGCCATTTAATTTTCATGTGTATGTACAGTTTCCAAATTTTTGCTTGTTATTGATTTCTAGTTTCATTCCTTTTTGGTCTGCAAAGATACTTGATATGATTTCAATTTTTAAAAATTTGTTGAGACCTGATTTGTAGCCTAACATGTGGTCTATCTTGGAAAATGATCCATGTGCTAATGAGAGGAATATGCATTCTGCAGTTGTTGGATGAAACGTTCTGTCAATGTCTGTCACATCCATTTGTTCTATAGGGCATTTTAAATTCAGTGTTTCTTTATTGACTTTTTGTCTAGATGATCTGTCCAATGCTGAGAGAGGAATGTTGAAGTCACCAATTATTACTATATTGGGATCTATCTCTCTCTTTAGATCCAATAATATTTGCTTTATATATCTGGATGCTCTGATATTGGGTTCATATATATTTATAATTGTTATATATTCTTGCTGAATTGATTCCTTTTTCATTATGAAAGTCTATTTTATTTCATATAAGTATAGCTACTCGTGCTTGTTGTTGGCTTTCATCTGGGTGGAATATCTTTTTCCATGCATTCACTATTAGTCTGTGTGTTTCTTTAGAGGTGAAGTAAGTTTCTTGTAGGTAGCTTACAGTTAAGTCTTGTTTTTTAATCCATTCATCCAGACTATATCTTTTAAAGAGGAAATCTAATCCATTTACATTCAAGGTTGTTAACAAAAGATGTTGTATTAGTCCATTTCTATTGCTTATAACAAAATACCTGGAACTGGGTTATTTATAAGAAAAAATTTATTGCTTACACATTCGGAGGCTGGGAAGTCCAAAGTCCAGGGAACATAATTCGTGAATGTCTTGGTGGTGGAGACAGTGACCCAGGGGTCTCATGTGGCAGAAAAAGGTGGAGCAGAGACAGAGTTCCTCATGCAGTTTCCTTTTAAAACCTTCAGAACCATGCCCATGACCATCATTTTTAATTCATTCACTATGGCATGGCCCTACAATCTAATCACCTCTTCAAGACACCACCTTTCAATTACCATAATAGGATTTCTCACTGTCAACAGTTAAAGTGGGGATTAAGTTATGGGGGGACATTCAGCCAAAGGCATTCTGCCCTGGCCCCCCCAAACTCATGTCTTCTTCACATACAAATACAGTCATTTCATCCCCAAAGTCTTGTTTCAACTCTAAAGTCCAAAGTTCAAAGTCCCATCTGCAAAATAAAAACAAGTTTTCTACTGCCAAGATACAATGGTGGGACAAGCATAGAGCACATATTCCCATTCAAAAAGGGAAAAATAGGCCAAAAGAAAGGGATAACAGGTCCCAAGCAAGTCCAGAGCCTAGCAGGTCAGGCACTAAATCTTATAGCTGGTAAATCATGTACCTTGACTCCATGTTTGACATCCTCTGCATGTTGTTCTGGGGCTTGGATCCCCAAGCCCTTGGGTAGCTCCACTTCTATGGTTTTCCTGGTCTCTAGCAATGCTTTCTTTAACTCTCCCAGGCTGGCATTGCACAGTGGTAGCTCTACAGGTCTCGGGTCTCCATGGCATTCCCATTCCCATGGCTCCACTAGGCATGGAGCTGAGGGGGTTTCTTTGCTGCAACTCTGACCCCACACCCTACATTTCCTCTCAGCTTTGCTATGTGTGATGAGTCCACCCCTGTGACAGATCTCTTCCTGGGCCCCCAGGCTTTTCTGTACATCCTTTGAAATGAAGGTGGAGGATCCCAAGCCTCCACAGCTCTGGCATTCTGTGAGCCTGCAAACCTAACACAATGTGAATGCCAACCAAGGCTTCTGGTATCTTCCAGAGCCGTGGGTCCAGCCACAGCTGGAGCCAATTAGCCATGGCAGGAGCAGCCAAAGCATCGGGAGTGATGGTGTGGGGAGTAGCATCCTGGGGTGGCTCTGGGCAGCAAGCCCATGGAGGGCACCTCAGGCCTGTTGCCCAAGACCATTCCATCTCCCTAGGCCTCTGGGCCTGTAATGGAAGGGTTGGCCCCAGAGGCTTCTGCAATGCCTTTGGGGCCTTTTCCCTCTTCTCTTGATAGTCCATTTCTTTTGTACTAATCTTCTTAGCATCATTGCATTTTTCTTCTGAAAATATTATCTGCTTTTCTAACACCTGGCCGGGCTGCAAATTTTCCAAATCATTGCACTCTGCTTTTCTTTTAAATTCTAGCTTTACATCATGCCTTTGCCACCATAATTCAGCATAGGCTGTTGCAAGTAACCAGGGAGCTTCCTTAATACTTTGCTGCTTAGAAATTTCTTCTGCCAAATATCCTGGGTCAGCACTTTGAAGTTCTACATTCCATAATACTTTTGGACATGGACAGAATGCAGCTACATTCCTTGCCAGTTCATAGTAAGAGTGATCTTTGGCCCAGTTTCCAATAAGTCCCTTCTCATTTACATCTGAGACCTCTCTAGAGTGGTCTTTATAATCCATATTTCCATAAGCATTTTGGTCACCACCATTTAACCAGTCTCTAAAACATTACAAACTTTCCTTGGTTTTCTTGTATTCTAAACTCCCACCAGCAGCTAGGCTTTTTCTAGCCTGCTCCTCCAAATTCTTCCAGCCTCTCCTCAACACTCAGCTCCAAAGCTGCTTCCACATTTTCAAGTATTTGTTATAAGCAACACCCCACTTCTCTAGTACCAATTTTCTGTATTAGTCCATTTCTATTGCTTATAACAAAATACCTGGAACTGGGTTATTTGTAAGACAACAAAATTTATTGCTTTCACTTTTGGTGGCTGGGAAGTCCAAAGTCCAGGGAACACATCTGATGAAGGTCTTGATGGTGGCAACAATGACCCAGAGGTCTCACATGGCAGAAAGAGGTGGAGCAGACAGAAAGATAGTTCCTCATGCACTTACCTTCTTAAGGCCTCAGAACCACACCCACGACCACCATTTTTAATCCACTCACTATGCATGGTCCTACAATCTAATCATCTCTTCAAGGTCCCACCTTTCAATTACCATAATAGGGTTTCCCACCCTCAACAGTTACAGTAGGAATTAAGTTTGGGGGGGAACATTGAACCTAAGGCAGACTTTGCTTTACTTCTGACATTTTGTGAACTGCTTTCTGATTGTTATACTGCTGAGAAATCTGGTGTTAGTCTGATAGGGATTCCCTTATAGATTGCCTTGATGCTTTTCTCTTCCTGTTTTTAGAATTCTCTCTTTGTCTTTGTCTATTAACAATTTGACTGCAATGTGTCTTGGAGAGGACCTTTTTGGGTTAAATCTGTTTGGGAATCTTTGAGCCCTTTGGATTTGGAAATCCATATATTTCCCAATACTTGAGAAGTTTTCATCAATTATTTCATTAAATAGGTTTTCCATGTCTTTTTCTTCTCTTCCCTGTCTGGAGCACCCATAATGTGGGTGTTTGTATGCTTAATGTTGTCCCATAGATTTTGTAGGCTTTTTTCATTTTTAAGTTCTTTTTTCTTTTCTTTTTATCTGAATGGATTATTTCAAAAGACCTGTGTTCAAGTTCAGAAATTTTTTCTTCTGCTTGATTGAGCCTGTTTCTTAAGCACTCAATTGTATTTTTTTAAATTATTTTATTTAATGAATTTTTCAGACCCAAGAATTCTGCTTAGTTCTTTTCCATGATAACTATCTCTTTGCTGGATTTCTTCTTCAGATCATGAATTGTTTTTCTGATTTTGTTGTATTTTCTATCTGTATTCTCTGGTATATCATTGAGTTGCCTTAAAATTATTATTTGGAATTCCTTTTCTGGTATTTTATAGATTTTCTCCTCTTTGGGATCTTGTACTGGAGAATTATTTTATTTCTTTCTCAGTGTCATGTTTCCTCATTTTCTCATGTTTCTTGTATCTCTACCTTGATGTACGGGCATCTGGAGGAACAGACACTTCTACTTTTCTGGAGTAGCTTTTAAAGGAAGAGACTCTTTCCTGAAGATGTGTCCTATAGTGTTAGTTGGTTAGGGTGTTTTAGGTTTGTTTCTGGGCAAGTGCAGTAATGTACTCTCCATGTGATTTCTTTGACTCTTCTCAATGTCAGAGTTGTCTGTGACTGCCCTTGTGGCCTAGACACTGGGGCTCTTGGCAGCTCCTTGCTGGAGTGCATGACACTAGGCAAGGTTGCTGAGGCTGCAGGTGGGACCTTGAGCTCCTGGGAGATGTCTGGTGCACTCAGGGCTTCCTGTGCTGAAGTAGGCATCCTTGGATGGGGTTGTTGGGGTCATCATTGAAACTTCAGTGTTCCAGGAGAGGTGCTGTGGCAGTCAGCTGTTTCCATGCTAAAGTGGGTAGGGTCACTGGAGTAATAAGCTTACTGCAGACTCCTGGGAGAAGCACTGGGGCACTCCAAAGCTCCTCAGCTGGAGTAGCCAATCCTGGACAGAGGTTGCTGGGGCTGCAGTCAGGACCTCAGAGTCTCAGAAGAGGCACTAGGGCATTCTGAAACTCCTCACTTGGAATACACAACACCAGTTGAGGTTACTCGATCATGGGCAAGGTGTCAGGCTCCTGGAAGATGTGTTGAGGTACTCTGCAACTCCTCATCTGGAATGGGACATCTTGGGTGGGCTTGGTGCCACACCCTGTATCTTGTGCCCCCAAGAAAGGCACTGGAGTTCTCTGAAACTCCTCAGCTTAAATTGGTAACCCTGGGCAGGATTGCTGGGGCCACAGCCAGGATCTTGGTCTTCAAGAGAAATACCAAGGTGCTCAACAGCTCCTCAGCTGAAGTGGGCATCTCTGGGTGAGGTCAATTGGGCTTTTAGTGGGATCCTGCACCCTCGGGAGAGGCACTGGGGCATTCTGAAGCTCCTAAGCTGGAATTAACATCCCTGGGTGGGGTCACTGGGGCTGCCACCTATATCTTGGACTTTTAAGAGTAATGCTGAGGCACTCTGAAGCTCCTTAGCTGAAGTGGATGAGACTAGGCAAGGTCATTTGGGCCTTAGGCAGGACCCTGCACCCCCAGAGGAGGCACTGGGGCAATTTATAGCTCCCCAGCTGAAGCAGGCCACTCCAGGAATGGTTGCTGAGGTGTGGGCGAGATACTGCACCACCAAGGGAGAAACTGGGTTGCTCTGTGGCTCTTCAGTGTTGGGCTACGCCCGGGCCACCAGCCATTTTGGGAAAGGATCTCAGCCATTTTAAACTTGCTTCGGGCTGATTCTGGGAAACCGAAACCTAAGCGGAGAACT
>NW_007744431.1:0-15310 GCF_000696425.1 Galeopterus variegatus
TATTTGTTAGTCTAAAGTATTGCTTTGATAAGAGCAAAGACTTTATAATCACCCACTTCACCTATTCTTATTTATCACACCATAAGAAGTGAAATGTTCCCAATCAGAAGCATGTATTTTTGAAAACACAGACATTCACATTATAGAGACCTCAGCCCTCATCTATTGCAGTTGACACTTTCCTAAGAGAAGTGAGGCTCTGAGAGTAGGGTTAACAGATTTAATAATAAAGATAACCTCACTGTGCCTCAGTTAAATTTGAATTTCAGATAATAAAACAAATAATTTTAGTATAAGTATGTCCCATACAGTATTTGGGACCACACATGTACTGGAAAAATTTGCTTGTTTATCTGAAATTCTAATTGAACTAGGTGGCCTGTATTTTATCTGGTAACCCTATCTGAGAAGCTAGACACATCTTTTCCAATTTGAACTTTTAGGATCAGCAGAATAAAAGGAAGATTACTACTGAGGGAGGGGACTGAAGCCAGAGCCACAAGTTTCTACGCTGCTGTCTGCAGTGACCTCTAGTGGCAGTTGCTGGGGTTTCCTTTTCCTGTGTTTAAAAGGGACTTGATTACAAGAGTGAAACTTTTGCAATGGAAGATTCCTCTTGCCAAGAACTTCACCCATAGAGCATAGCACCTTGCTTTTCATTTAGATCAGACTACAGGGGGCTTGAGGACTTTGTCTGACAGGATGGTGGGTGGTCCACTGTTCTGGAATACTCAGCTAGTTGGCCATAGAATAGTTTTATTGTACCCTATAGTCTAGCTATAATATACCCACATAGCTACAAGGCCTTCAAATATCATCTAGTAAAAAGTTTCCTACTTTTCTTAAGTATGAAGAAACCTCATTAGAGAAAAAACATGAGTGTCCCCAGATGTTAATAGGTTGGCTTTTAATATCTGTTCAATAAAAAAAAAAATTAAAAAATCCATTTGCAAATGTGGAGTTGCATATCTTTTATAAATTCTGTACCTCCTATTTTTTTACAAATCATGAAAAAGAATCTCAAATAGGTGAACTGACATTAGACTCTAACTTTCCACATTTCTAGTTCAGTACTTGTTTCCATATGAGAGGCAGTTGTCTTATGAGTAAGAACAGACTCTGCAGCTGGGCTGCCTGGGTTTGAATTCTAGCTCTGTCAGTTACTAGCTGTGTTAACTTAGACAAGTCATTTAACTTCACTGTACCTCAGTTTTGTCATCTCTAAAGAAGCTAATAGTACTTCCCACCATATAGAGTTGTTAATTTAGTTTCTATAAGGTACTTAGAATAAGGTCTATACAAGGTAAGCCCACGCATATATGAGTAACTATTATTATTTACCAGAGGTTTTAGCCCTAAATAAAAATAATCAATGAGAACTGCTGACTTATTTACCTTATTTAGCATTCTTTGATTTCATTACTGTTAAGTGCTAAGTTTTTTGTTTTCTGTTTCTTTCCTATTTCAGAAAAAAACAAAGTGTGCCTTTCTTAGTTGGTCTTCACACTAGACTTCACAATTTGTCCAGTCTATTATTGGAGAATGAAAGTAGGATGCAGACATCACATTGAGCACAAAAGAGCAAAGGAATCAGGAAAGGGAACCAATACCAGGAAATGCAATCTGACAGCCCATTCAAATATGCATGTGTATATGTATACATGAGTGAAATCAACTTCCACTCACCCTTGAAATACTACTTATTTAAATTTAAAAAGGAATGTCTTAAAAATGAGTACTCTGATAAACATCTCTGTGGTAGAAGAGGTCATGATGATTCCAAAGTGATTTAAAATATTTTAGAGGCAGTTACTTAGGTAAAAGAATATGGGTGGTGTTTTACAGTTAGAGATCCAATATCCACCTACCAAACTGACGAAGGTCCAAGCAGAGATTTGCTCCCTCCACGAGTGTGGTGTTCCGGCAGATGGTCCACAGATTGAAGTACATGTAAACTGGCAGCGAGGTGAAAGCCGTGACTCCCAGCCAGGCCAACATGAAGAGGTATGTCAGCATAATAAACTGCAACAGAGGAAAAATGGACAGAGAAAACATATCATCCAGGGGACAAGAAGAATTTTGTATTCAGTCTGCAAAGCTCAACATAAAAGGTTTTTAAGGCTATCATCCATAAATCATTATCACAAGACTGTTAGGGTTGCAGGGTGGGAAGTTGAGACACGGTGAATACAATAGGTCAAGTGAATAAACCTGCTGGAAAATCGCATCTTGGAAGAGGTTCTGATGAACAAAGGAAAAAATAATCTACCTGCATTTTAATACCTGTTTCGTTCATGTTTTTATCTTAAAAATCTCACCACAGATTTTCTTTTAGGCTTTAGAAAATATCCACTTGTATATTTAAGAGGGGATTCTGCAAAATGGGGAATTTTACTGTGAAAAATTACAAATGAGTTAAAAGTTTATTAATAAATTTATCTCACACTCAAACTGGCTCCACTTCATATCATAAATAGTTAAGCTACTTAACTTTGTTTATAATTAACATTATAATATGGTGATTCTCAAATCATATTAGTAGATAATGATATTAGCCTGTACTTACACTCCTTTTTAATATTTTTTGTCAACTTTAAATCTGTCTTTCATGTATGTTAATTTTACTATTGCTACAGAAACATACTAAAATATTATTTTAATTTTGAAAACAAAGATTTTACTTATTTCAGAAAGATTTTTAATATTTATAAAGTGTACTGAAAGGCTGTTCGTTATCCCAGGTAGAGCATGGATTTACATGAATTTTTATTTTAAGCATGGCATAGATGCTGGATAAAGACATATAGATGCATGAATGAGTAGAGGAATGATGGACAATACATGGAAAAACGTTTGAAATGTAGCCCTTGGACACCAAAAGCTGTTTCTATAGATATTTGGTTCTTCTGACCTTCAGGAGCACTCTTCCAGAAGACCTGAATAGAAGCAGTACTGTATTCTGGCTTACCTGTAACATCTCAAGTAGTCACATTTTCAATGGCAGCACAGCATATAGTAAATATACTGAATGAAACCAAATCTCTTGTTCAACCCTATTAATTACTTGGTGATGAGTTATAGCTGGACTGTACCCCATGATTTAAGTGAAATTCAAACAAGTCTAACTTATTTAACAACACTCATATACTAAAAATAGCACTTTTGAAAGAGTAGTAAAATTGATGTCAATGTCATGATAAACCTTATGTTCCAATATTAAAGTCATATTGTGATTAATATAGACATTTTATTGGGATTAAGAATTGAAAGGAAGGGCCAGCCCGGTGGCGCACTGCTACAGTGCGCTGCTGGGAGCGCAGTGGTGCTCCTGCCGAGGGTTCAGATCCCACATACAGACCGGTTCCCGCTCACTGGCTGAGCGAGGTGTGGGCGCAACACCGAGGTTTGCTATCCCATTGCCGGTCCCGGTCTGGTCCGGGCGCGACACTGAGGGTTGCGATCCGTTGCCGGACACGAAAAAAGACAAAAAGGAAAAAAAAAAAAAAAAAAAAGAAAGGAAATTACATAAGAAATATGAAGAGAGGCAGTATAGAAAGCCAATGAGACCTGAGATCTGATCCTTCTCCTATAAGTTGTGAAATGTCACCATACTTCAGAAACCCAGAATATAATTAAACACATGCTTTATAGTAATACTGTTTCATCTTATCTCAAATCTGACTTCCTATTGGTCTCTACTTTGAAATGCTAGTGGGTAGAGAATTTGATGAGCCAATATCTGTCCCAACACTGTCTTTAAGCTATGATTTGGCAGACATATTTTAACCTAATACATCCAACATGAAACAAAACCTGGTCTAAAAATATTAGCAAATAGAATTTGCTGAATATTAAGTTATTTAAATCAGTGAAGGAATGGGAGTAAATATCCTTAAAAAGGTTATTTATTCTTCTAGTAGAATTATTAAAGTTTATATCACTTTTAGAATTATTTAATCTCACCAACAAATACTTCCTAAGGACTTATATGCATAAATATCACCAGTAGGACTTCAGTCCTGTAGAGCAATACCACTTCCTCCTTATTTTACTGACCAAGAGAATAAAAACATGCCATGTGGAAATATGGACAATATTTGTTCTTGAAACACACTTGAGTTTTACAGTAAACATTTTGCTTGTCTCTATCAAAGAGAAAGGACAACATTTTTTGTGTAGTCTCTACCCTTTCTCCTTTCTGGAACGTAAAGGATATCACTATGAGGGTACTTCAAAAAAAAAAAAAAAGATTCCAGGAACTTTTTGAAGTACCCTGGTAGATGAAACTCACTAGGTGGTGTGGGGTCAGTTCAGAATTCTTCCCCTCTCAGAGCCCTGCCTACCTTATATCACACCATTCTTTACATACCCTATCTAGGTGAGAAAGATCTGCTAAACCTCAAAGCACTGATAAGCCTAATACAAGTGGCAATACCCATTCACCTCTAACATTAATAAGCTGTATGATATGATGCAAGTCATTTTATATATTCTGCCATTTGAGTCTAATATGTAAGAAGTCGAAATCTATTTATTTAACAAGCACTGACATGCCACTGGCTATCACCCTAACCTAAATGTCACATTTACTTAGTAATAAAAGGGTTCTTATGGCATATTGATTAACAGGCCTTTGTGATGGTTTGAATCTAGGCCTCTCTTTTACTTCTGTTTCTGCCTATGTGAAATGGGAACAACTCTAAACTGACCTCACATGTTCGAGTGAGGCTAAAATAAGATAGTACATGAAAAGCATTTAGTGTAGACCTGGCACCGAAGAGGCCCTGATAAAATACTAGCTATTTTTATTACTGATAATATTATTGTGATAACTACTCCTACTACTATGTACATGTTTTGCCTGAATAAGACTACCTAGAATAATGAAATTAGATTTCATTTCAAGTGTGGAGAAATTAAAAGAATGAGAAGTTCTTAAGTCTGGGAGAGTTATTCAAAGTGAACTCTCCATCAAGAAGAAAGGCTCCCTCCTCCCACCACCAGACACACCACCAACACCACGGGGCCCATCAGAGCCCTGAGGCATGGAGTTAGGGACTGGACCCCCTCCCACAACCAGGCACACCACCATTGCCACCACCAACTAGGTAAAGAGCATGCCAAAAACGTCACCTTCATGTGGGTGGCCCACCACAGCCACCACAATAACCACAGCTGCCACAAAAGCAGCCAGACACCACAACCACTGTGCAGATGGTCCGCCAGCCTCTGGAGTGCATTGACACAAAGAGAGTCACCAACAGAGACCAAAGAATAGAAGAGGATGTCTCTCTCTACAAAGCCCATTCCAGAGTGACAGAAGAAGCATCTGCTCTACAATAATATTGGGGGACCTGACACACCTCTCAGCATTGGACAGATCATCTAGGCAACAAATCAACGGAGGAACCATGACTCTTTTCTTCTCTCTGAAGGAGAGAAGAAATCTAGGGTTATGCGGGGGGAGAAGGAGAGACTGGACAATGGGCTTAAAGAATAAGTATGGTTTGTAACAATATATATGCTAGTAATATTGATTTGATCAACAAATGTCATCATTGAACCCCCAAAATATGTATAATCAATTATGATTCAATAAAATTTTTTTACAAAAAAGAAAGGCTCTAGAAATTCTTGGAAACCACCATAAAAGTGAAGAAATTCTATTAATAGAACTCCTTTGGGGGATAAAAAGCCTTCTTTATGAACATATTTATTGTTTGCAATTGTGGATCTCAAGGCTAATGTATAGTCTCAAGAACAATAACCATGATATGGCAGCCTGAAGCAAATTGCTTTAGAAAACTAAAAGCAACTCTCAAGTCCATTGGAGAGTAATAAACAAGCATTTGGTTACATCCATCTTGTTTTTAGTTCTTTGTGGTCTGGGGGGATTTTTCAAAAGCTGTTTTTGAAAGTCCTGTTCACTACAGACTGTGGCTATAATTCAATAGGTTTATATTCGAGGCATAGAATATAAAAACAGTTTGCAAAATCTAAACTCAGAGCCACACACTTCACAATAATATATTTAAATGATATTTTCTCATCTTGGAATGAAATTAGAGTATCAGTCCAGTCATGTTTCCACTTTAACAACATAAGGAAACACCTTTAGATTTCATCAAAGGCAGAATAGCTCAGAGCTTAGAGATCAGTGCTCAAGAAGTTCCACTAGGTGGAAATCACAAGATGGGACACAGCCTCTAATAGTGGTTTTCAACAATGGCCACACATTAGGATCATCCGGTTAATGTGAAAGAGAAAGAGACGCTTAGACATTTCCTGTGCCAAATATATCTATATCTTAAAAATCTCTGCAGGTGATTCTAATGGGTATTCACTGTTAAGAACTGCTGCTGTATTGGAAACTAAGATCTCATGAGTACACCTGATGTGAAGGCTTCTTTCATCTTCATCCTTAGAGTCTACCAGACACTATTTCTACATGAAAACAAACAAAACAAATAAGGCAATTGAGATGATAAGCCAGAAATGCATGCTAAATTTGATACAATGGCCAAAGGCATGGATGAATGGGATATAGGACATGAGCTAAATTTCTAAATCAGGGCATCTCAAATTTTGTACTATTGAAATTTTGTACTATCTTGGGTCAGATAATTCTTTGTTGTGGAGACTATTTTGTACACTGCAGGATGTTTAGAAACATCCTTGGTCTCTACTCACTAAATGCCACTGTACAACCAAAATTTCTCAATGTCCCTTAGGGGGAAAACAGCCCCTGGTTGAGAACCACTACACAATGGCAAAAAATTACTATGTCAAAGTAAAGCAAATGAACATCTAAGTATATACTATCACTTCCAATGCAAAGTGGAGAAGCATTAAAAGTATTGAACATAGTAGGCTCTGATAATTATACACTGCATTGCTTAAGGCAGAGAAACTTACTAAGTTACTATGTAAATTACTTGAATATGTGCAATCATCATCATCATTGTTATCATTATGATCCCAAACTATCTATGAATAAATTGTAATCAGAAAATTGTTTAAAAAATGATTTGCTATGTTTATTGCAACTTTATCCATAATTAAAAAAACCCGAAGCTGCCAAAATGTCCTTCAACAGGTGAATGGATAAATAAACTGTGGTACATACAGATATCAGATGGACTGTTAGCCTATACTAAAAAGAAATGAGCTATCAAGCTATGAAAAGATTTAGAGGAACATTAAATGAATATTACTATGTGAAAAAGCCAATCTAAAAGGCTACATGCTGTACGATTTCAGGTATAAGAGATTCTGAAAAAGGAAAAACAATGGAGACAGTAAAAAAAATAAGTAGGGGAAGCACGGAGAATTTTTAGGGCAGTGAAACTACTCTGCAGGATACTATAATGGTGGACACATGTCATTATACATTTGGAAAAACTGATAGAATGTGGGAAAAAGTTCATGGAGAAAGCATATTATAAAAAAAGAAAAAAAAACAAAAAATACTATGTATGGATTGCAAAAATGTTTTGCACAAAATAAACTGGTACTAACTTATTATAACATGTTTGAACAATATCCAGTCTGAGGCATTAAGGGTCAGATAATGCTTTGAAAAGAAGCCCTATCAGAGCAACATGAATTTTGATAAAATTTAAGAAAGAACAAACATCATATTGTTGGTGGAGTTTGGGTGGAAGAATGGTAAAATCATTGATGCTTTACAAAAAGTCTATGAGGACAATGCCCCAAAGAAATCAAATGGATTACTAGTTTTAGGAAGGGATAAGAAGATCTTGAAGATGAAGCTAACAACAGCAGAACATCTACATCAATTTGGAATAAAAATAATTAATCTTGTTTGTTCCCTAATTGAAAAGGACTGACAATTAACAGCAGAAAAAATAGCCAGCACCACAGACATCTCAACCAGTTCGATTTATGCAACTCTGACTGAAAAATTACAGTTGAGTAAACTTTTCACTCAATGGGTACCAAAACTGTTGCACCCAGATCAGCTGCAGACAAAAGAGCTTTCAATGGAAATTTTAAATAAGAGGGATCAAGATCCTGAATCATTTCTTCAAAGAACTGTAACAGGAGATAAAATATGTCTTTATCAGTACAATCCTGAAGACAAAGCACAATCAAAACCATGGCTACCAAGAGCTGGAAGTGATCCATTCAAAGCAAGAGCAGACCAATCAAGAGCAAAGGTCATAGCAACAGTTTTTTTGGATGCTCAAGGCATTTTGTTTGTGACATTCTGGAGGATGAATGAATGATAACATATGCTCATTATGAGAATGTTTGGAGAAAGTAAGCCAAATCTTTAGCAGAAAAATGCCCAGGAAAGCCTTAGCAGAGTCCTTCTCCACAGCAATGCTCCTGCTCATTCCTCTAATCAAACAAGGACCATGTTGCAAGAATTTCAATGGGAAATCATTAGGCACCCATCTTACAGTCCTAATTTGGCTCCTTCTGACTTTGTTTCATAATCTTAAAAATCCTTAAAGGACACCCATTTTTCTTTACTAAATAATGTAAAAAAGACTGCATTGATCTGGTCAAATTCTCAGGATCAAAAGCATCTTGGACTTGATGGAGCTTATACTGAGAAATAAAGTTTATATTTTTTATTTTAATCTTTTAATTCCATTTTCCATGGAGGTCCCCTTATACAATAATGAGAGCAAACCCTAATGTAAACTACAAACTTTGGATGATAATGATGTGTCAGTGTAGGTTCATGGATCATAACAACTATAACACACTGGTGGGGATGTTGATTGTGGAGAGGCTATCATGTGTGGAGGAAATGGGGTAGCTGGAAAACCTCTCTACTTTCTGCTCAATTTTCCTATAAACACAAAACTGCTCTAAAAAATAAAGGCTATTTATATCAAAACAAGATTTGAGGGATTTATTCATGAGCATATGTGAATTGTTAATATTATGATCTAAATTTTCACTGTGTGGTTGGGCTAGTATAATTCTCCAGCATCATCATGAAATTATTACAAACTTCAATCTCAGTTGTTAAAGATGATTTCATGAAAATTTAAAAAAATTCATGAAATAACATCAGTTTCCTACCCTGGACTGCAGGGATAAAACTACAGAGATTTTTCAGACACTGTACATAAGGGCTGAAAAGATGTTACTTTAGATATAGAGGTATAAAATTTTAGAAACCTTTTTTAAAGAGCAAAATAAAAATATTAGGTCATTAAAATAACAACCACAGTATTACAGTGCATTGTCAGTTTGCAGAAAGTAAGAAGGAAGGGAGGGAGGGAGGGAGGGAGGAAGGAAGGAAGGAAAGACAGACTGACCATAATAAAATGTTGAACTTTCAGAAGCAAAGAAGAAACCAATAGTTGCTAAAGGTGGGAAAGGGGGAGGGGGCGGGGGGGTTGGGAGTAATTGGGTAAGGGTTGCCAAGAATAATTATGATTTGTAATGATGAACGTTAATGATATTGGTTTGATCATCACATACTGTACACAAATACTTATAGTCAACTGTGTATCCCATAAATATGTATAATCATCTTTCAATTCAAAAAATAAATTTAAAAAATTACCAAAAGTATGCAAAGATCTTTTTTCTTTTTTAATTAGCTTAAGAGAGCAATAACAAAATCAAACCAACTATTATGCCCCACAAATGTATTTTTAAAATGTGGCAGATTTACATAATGTCTAAAGCCACACAATGATAGTCATGAAAACCTCACTGGAAATGCAAGCATTCACTTGATAAGTTTATTACATCATGTTGTCCAGAGTCATTTTATTCCCAGTTAAAACGAATAGAAATCAGAGCATGAGCTCTTGTGCCCTACATGAGAAAATATATTTAACATTCTTTCTGTTTTACTCACTGCTTATATCTAATGCCCAGATGGTGCTTGGAACACTCAGCAAATATCTGTTGAATTAATGATGGTATGGATATAAAGCTTTCCTTTTGAGGAAATATACCCTATCATGTGTTTATCATTATAATTTATTGGCTTTTAATACACTAGCGTGATAAGTATTAAAAAAATGTGACAAATATATCTCAACTGTTCACAATGCATCATTGAGAGTCAATTGTCATTTTTAAACTGACAAATCTCAAGATCATACAAAATGATGATTCCTCATTGCTTGAAAAAGACCAGGAAAGGTAAAAGATTTTTTAAAGAGCAAAATTATAAGTACACGGACACGAAATATATCTACAACCAAATATGACCCTATTGATAAATATATGACTTAAAGGGTTGATAATTTTAATATACCATTATTTAAAAAAAAAAAGAAACATAAGAAGTACGTTCAGTTTGTAAATATTTTCTTTGAAATATGATGGTAAAAATAGAAATATCATGCTGAAAAAGATCAACAAAAAGATTGCTGGAAAATGCACATGCTACTATAGCCACAATTTAAAAAATATACAGAAAATAAACTGTTACTATTACTTAATAAGATATATTAATTAAAAAACAAACTAAAACTACTCAGATCCTCTCATTAAAAGTGTATTGCTTCTTCTTCCTCAAATTGAAAGTAAGAAATACTGGAAAAAGCAAAAAAACAATCAAGTAAATGAAACTGCCATTGAAAGCATATGCTTGTCTGATCAATGTAGAAGACAATTCTAGCCATGGAGATGTTATCACACTTAAGTTGACATTCTCAGACTTTTTATTACCACCTCTAGAAGTGAGGAAATTCTGCCACTGATGATCAATTATTATGGACTTTTCTACCTTGCTTATTCTAACTTTCATTCTTAAATATTTTGCTAAATAACCAAAGAAAATTAAGATATCAGATTTGCGGATGAACCCTGAACATATTTAATTATGCAATACATAGTATATACAGTACTTAATAAATTTATATTTAAGTGTGATAAAAACATTACAATGCTACCATTCTAAGTCAGATGGAGAATTTGAACAATTTTGAGACATTGAATACATCTTAATATCTAGGAGAGATATAATTTCATTAGACAGCATACTAAGTGCTTAAAAACCAGTGTTCATTCCTTGAGGGTTATCTAATTTCAGATGACAAGTCACTGGGGGTGCTAGTTTTAATTTACAAACTTGAACTGGGGCAATGAAGGAGGCATGCTAAAATATAATTATTGTTTTCAAGTGTTTACTCAGCATATTATTCCTAAACAAGCCTGTAAGCTTTTGCTCTTCAGAAAGTTATACAGAACAAGAAAATAAGTCATAGAAATATGCAGCTCTATTTACAATAGCCAAGAATTTGAACCAAACTAAATGTCCATTATCAGGTGACTGGATATGGAAAATGTGGTATATCTACACAATGAAATACTACTTTGCCATAAAAAAAAAATAAAATACTGCCATTTGCAGCAGCATGGATGAACTTATAGAAAACTATTTTTAAAATAAGCCAGGCACAGAAAGAGAAATATCATGTGTCTTCACTCATATAACAATAAATAAATAAATAAACAAACAAAGAGAAAGATACAACCACCACAACAATATGTTGACCTTTCAAAAGGAGAGAAAAGAACTGAGGTTACCAGCGGTGGGAGGAATGGTAAAGGGCCACTAATAATGATCACATTATATAATGTTGAATATACTCATTATCCTGATTTGAGCATCATATATTGCACACAGGTATGATATTCAATGCTGTACCCCACAGATATGTAAAATCAACTATGTTTCAATTTTTTAAAAAAGTATTTTTAAAAGGTAGATTTAATGGGTTAAGGAAAAAAAATAGATATTGGTGCCTATCAAGGTATCATTGTATTGAGAAGAGCTGAGACATTTTGCAGACCACTAAGAATTTGTTTGTTTTTCTAGTAAATGGTAACAGACAGGCTATAATTTATATATAAAATTATTTTATAATATAAAAATAGCTCTTAAATTATTGATCGTATAAAGGAAATTATCATCTTTATGGAAACTCAGTAGAGCACCACATATCAAATACATGTATTAATCCACTGAGAGATGATCATTGACTTAGAGTTACAGGTATGTTAAATATCAAAAACAAACAAATGCTTCTTGAATAATTTTTTTAGCATATCCAATATAAATTAAATAGATATATACAGACAGAAATGAGGCATAGCATTTTTTTTTTTTTTTTTTTTTTTGTATTCAGACCTGGGATGGGAAAAATTTTAAAGAACCAGAGAAAGAAATAAAACAAAACAATAACACATTCAATATTATTAAGGTATATCTTACCTGAGAAAAAGAGTACAGTATACCAAATAAAACATTTAGATATTTATATCAGGTTTATTCTACCTCCCTGTAGAATACACTGGGCATTTTGAGGGAAGGAAATGACTGCCGGAGTACACACATTGGCCCACAAGACAACTCACACACATTTCTCAACTAGTGCTTTGCTTCCTTTGCCACTAAAAACCATATTTAGCTAACAAGCGGGAAGAGCAGGAAAAAATGTAGGACAGATCCAAGTAGGATCTATAAGATGACTTATAAATAAGACACACAAAGTGGCTGCTAGAAAAAAAAAATCACATTAATTAAATCAGAGATGATATAGCCAATTAAAATATAGATTACAAAAAATCACTACTCTTGCAGTTAGAAATTAATATGGTGAAGAGATAACTATATAACAATCATTAAGTAGTAGGAACATACATGATAGAGTAAAAATTATCAATTTCTCCCTATCCCAAGCATTTTCCTTCTTCAATCCAACTTTCATTTGTAGTGAGAGTTATCTTTCTAAAATGTAAAACTAATTGCAACGCAGGAACTTGCCTTCATTGCTGGAGGGAATGCAAAATGGTACAGCCTCTCTGGAAGACACTTTGGCAATTTCTTAAAAACTTAGCATACCCTTACATATGATCTAGCAATAGCACTCTTTGGTATTTACCCAAATGAGTTGAAAACTGATGTCCACACAAAAACCTGCATGTGAATGTTTGTAGCAGTGTTATTCACAATTGCCAGAACTTGGTAGCAACAAAGATGTTCCTCAGTAGGTAAATGGTTAAATGAGCTCTGCCACATGCAGGCAATGGATTATCAGTCAGTGCTAAATAGAAATGAGCTGAGGATAGGGTGGGATTTGGTCAAAGGATACACAATTTCAGTTAGATAGAAGGAATAAATTCAAAAGATCTATTTTACAACATGGTGACAATAATTAATAACAATGTATTGTATTCTTGAAAATTGCTGAGAGTAGATTTTAAGTGTTCTCACCTCAAAAATAATAAGCATGTGAGGTAATGCGTATGTTAAATAGCTCGATTTAGCCATTCCACAATGTATACATATTTCAAAAACAACATGCTGTACAGGAAAAATACATGCAATTTTTATTTGTCAATTTAAATAATTTTTTAAAAAGAAATTAGTAATCAAGCCATAAAAAAACATGGAGAAAACTTAAATGCCTATTGCTAAGTAAAAGAATCCAGTCTGAAAACGCTACATACTGTATGATTCCAACTATATGACGTTCTCGAAAAGAAAAAACTGTGGAAACAGTAAAAGGATCAGTGGTTTCCAGGGGTTTTCAGGAGGAAGAGATGAATACGTGGAATGTACAGAGGATTTTAGGAGTGAAATTACTCTGTATGATATTGCAATGGTGGATACATGCCATTATACATTTATCCAAACCCATAGAACATAACACGAAAAGTGAGCCCTAATGTAAATATGGACTTTGGGTAATAATGATGTCTCAACATAGATTCATGGATTATAATGGATGTACCACTCTGGTGGGGGGTGTTGGTAAAGGGGAGGCAGTGCATGTGGGGGGGAGCAGGAGCTACATAGGAAATCTCTGTAACTTCTGCTCAGTTTTGCTGTGAACCTAAAACTGCTCCAATAAACAAAGTCTTTTTTAAAAAAAAACAAATTGCAATGCTTTCTTTTTTTTATTACCTTGCATTGGCCTCACTCACCTGCTGAAGGACGTAACCAAAATGAAACTGGTTTTCCAAAACTCACTGCCTTGGGGTAAGTTTCATGAACTCAGTATTGACATCTTGTTCTTAAGATAAACAATGTATGTGGTAGAATCACTAATTTATTAATTAATGTATAAACTGCTGGTTCTGAATAAGGCATTTAGATATTGTCAAGAACAGCTGGAGCATGAAGCTTCTGCTTCAGGTTGCACGTAGACATTTTTGGTTCCCATGTTGTAATCAGTAACCAGTGATTATGATACTTGCGTTCAGTGAGAAAAGGACAACTGTACATGGAACTTCCCCCTTCCTTTTGAAACTGCCTTATAAAATGCCTTTGCTTGTAGTAGACTTAGAGCACTTTCCAGTCCTGTTGGCTTGTGTTTTCCAGGTCCACCCAAAAGCTTGGATTTCAGTAAACATTTATAAAATTATTTCTGCCTCAAAAGCCTTGACTTTGGTCCACACACAACAAATCAAGTTTGAACAGTTCAGGATTTATATGATTTATCAGGATTTTGTACCTACTTACCACTCCAGCTTGATAGAACAGCCTGATAGTTATATAGATAACTGCAGTATCCTAAACATTTCTTTCTAATTCCATCCTCTTAACCTCAGATCAAGAGCCTCTTTTACTCACTAATTCGTTAGTAAGAAATAAAATTTCCTGTGTGCTAACAATGTGTACTGTTCTAGGTCTCAGGTGTATACTGGTCAACAATACGTCTCTATCACAGACTTTAATGGTTTCCTCTCTGTACAAACACTATAAGTGATATGCATGAACATCAGCATGCTTAGCATGATTGGGTTCATGTACAAGTCTCCCACATATTCCAACTATACTAGGGGCTCCCCAGAAACAAGAATGCTGTCTTAGTCTGTCTCTGTTGCTTATAACAAAATACCTGGAACTGGGTAATTTATAAGAAAATGAAATTTATTGCTTACAGTTTCGGAAGCTGGGAAGTCCAAAGTCCAGGGAACACATATTGTGAGGGTATTCTTTGGTGATGGCTTTGAAGCAACACAGGGGTCTCACATGGCAGAAAATGGTGGAGCAGAGAGAAAGACTCTCACATGCTCTCCTTTTAAGGCCCTCGGAACCATGCCACAAACCACCATTGCCACAAACCACCATTATTAATTCATTCACTATGGCGTGTTCCAACAATCTAATCACCTCTTCAAGGCCCCATCTTTCAATTACCATAGTAGGATTTCCCAGCCTAACCGGTTACAGTGGGAATTAAGCTTCTTTTTTTTTTTTTTTTCCTTTTTTTGTCTTTTTTACTGACCAGTAAAGGGATCGCAACCCTCGGTGTTGCACCTGCACCACGCTCAGCCAGTGAGCGGGAACCGGTCT
>NW_007744431.1:15773-16640 GCF_000696425.1 Galeopterus variegatus
CGGTCTCCACATGGGATCCGAACCCTCGGCGGGAGCGCCACTGTGCTCCCAAGCGGCGCACCCTCCAGTGCGCCACGGGGCTGGCCTGGAATTAAGCTTCTAATATACGAACTTTGGGGACACAATTCAATCAATTCACAACATTCTGTCCCTGGCCCCCAAAGTTCCCATCCTCTTCTCACAGTCCCCAAAGTCTAACTTGTTTCAACTCAAAAGTCCATGGTTCAAGGTGAAATCAAAAGGAGTTATCTACTGCCAAGATACAATGGTGAGACAAACAAAGGGTACATATTCCTGTTCTAAAAGGGAGAAATAGGCCAAAAGAGAGGTGGAACAGGTCCCAAACAAGTCTGAAACCAAGCAGGGCAGGCATTAAATCTCAAAACTGGCTAATCATAGATTGACTCCATATTCGACATCATTTGCATGCTGGTGAGTGGATTGGATCCCCAAGTTCAGGCAGCTCTGTTTCTGTGGTTTTTCCGGTCTCAGGTGATGCTTCAGTTCTTATAGGCTGGTGTTGCATGCTGGTAGCTCCACAGGTCTGGGTCTCTATGGCAGTCCTGCTCTCATGGCTCCACTAGACATGGTCTTTGTGGAGTTTCTCTGCTGCAACTCTGACCCCACATTTCCATTCGGCATTGCTCTAGTGAAGCCTCTCAGTGAATCTGCCCCTGTGACAGATCTCTTCCTGGGCGGCCGGCCTTTTCCATACATCCTTTGAAATAGGTGTGAAGGTTCGCAAGCCCCCACAGTTCTGGCATTCTGCAAGCCTGCAGACCTAACACCACATGGATGCTGCCAAAGCTTCTAGCTTGTGTCTTCCAAAGCTAAAGGTCTAGCCACACCTGGCACCAATTTAACCAC
>NW_007744432.1:0-16640 GCF_000696425.1 Galeopterus variegatus
CCATCAACAGGAATGGAGTACTGGGTATATTTCAAGACAAAATAACTATATTTTTAGGACTAATATTAATCTAAATTCAAAGATGACTGATGATCTGTAATAATGCTAATACTGCAACAGTGTTGTCACCTGATTACTAAACTGTTGAACTATCTTCTTTACTAGGCTGTCAAGATTTTTTCAAGCTATATATTTTATTTTTTTGAATAAAATAATGAGTATGTAAATGATAGATGAAAAGATGAAAACAAAGAAAAAATTTAGAACTACTTAAGTGGGAGGAGGTATGTATATATATATAAATGTATATATATACACACACATATTTACCATTTGTGGTATATATATATACACATACACACACACACACACACACACACACACACACACACACACACANGGGGGAGGGTCCCTCAGCACACAATTCCTCTTTGACTCCCCCCCGCATGGGTCGGCCCTTCAGAAGAGCTCACTAGTAACTTCAATGTAGCTCAAGAGGTCTCTGGGCTCCCCTCTCCCCACCAGAAATCAGTTAGGGGTTCTTCCAAACTGAGGCCCCCAGAGATGGAATCTGCCTCCCGGAAACAGGGAGTTTACCTGGGGCCGACGTCCAGGGTGTGGCGGGCGGACGATCTGGGCGGGCTCCTCTTCTCTGCCCTACCGATGCTGGCCGGGGGCTCCCCACGCTACCAGCCCCGTCTGAGATCCGCGGGGAGAGTGGGATTGTAGGCCGGTCCACAGGCCCCGGGGTGCCCTGCGTCGAGGTAAGCAAATGGCACGTCTCAGTGTGGAGCCGCAGAGCAGATGCTGATTAACAACAACTTTACACAGTGCTTACTGCATGTTTTACCACATTGACTCCTATAATCCTCATCATGACTCTATGGGGAAAGTACTATTTTTGTCACTCCCATTCTATAGATGAGGAGATGAGACAAAGAGGTCTTGCCCAAAGTTACGGCTAGTAAGTGTCAGAACCAGGATTTGGACCTAGGTTGTCTGGCCCTGGAGTTCATGTTCTTAAACGCCATGCTTTGCCACCCCTAGTTACCTTATTTTAAAGGCTCTACCTCTTCCAATTCATTATACATTATTTGATCATGTCAGCTTTACATTTATTCCCATGTCTTAATGAAAAACTTACGTAGGCTATGTCATAGACCTATATAATCCAAAGAAATGTATTGGTTCTTTTAAAATATGATTGTTTTCAGGGAGAGAAGTCCTATACTAGGATTCTGAAAAGAAAGGATGATGTAAGGTGGTGGGGGGCCTCGGGCTTTGGTCATGCCCCCCAGTATGAGCAACCAACACAGCAACGACCACCAAGCCCCGAGCCACTGCAGGAAGCACCCTGAGCCCTCCTGATCTGGGGCAGTGGGGAGCCTCAGGCCTTGGCCACACACCCCCACACCCCCAGCCAACCCAGCAACAACCACCAAGCCTCAGCAAGTAGGGCCCTGGGTTCCTGAGCAGCGGAGGTGGGAGGCGAGGGCTTTTGCCACATCCCCCTGACATCTGCAGCCAGCCCAGCAATGGCCAAGGCATCGATGGAAGCCTCCCAGTCTCCCCTGTGTGAATGTGGGGGGTGCCACAGGCCTCAATCCTGCCCTTCCTCCTTTCTCCTTCTTCCATCCCATTTCCTTCCCCTTTCCCCTCACCACTTCCCTCCCAACTGCTCTGCAACAACATCATAGAATGTAAAAAAAATAATAGTACTAATAAAATAAACCTGTGATTAAAAACATAAAGAAGATGGCATTTTGGAAAATCTTAGGCAAGCTAATTAGAATCCCCAAAACACCAGGTACCCATCATAAATAGGTTGCCTTTCTGGGAAAAAAATTTAGTGACACAGACAATTGTTCTGCTATTTTCCTTCTGAAAGGTGGCATCACCCCCAAAGCATCATCAACATAAAGAAATAACAAATAAATAAGATAGTGTTTAGGACATAAAAAAAACCCCAAAGACTAGGTTTAGATTATTTAGTCCAAATAACGAAACTGTGAGGCCCAGAAAGGTCACATGACTTGGCCAAGGTCCCATAGCACGTTAATGGTAGAGCTGAACTAGGATTCATATATCTTGCCATATATTTTAATCAAGTTTGAAATGATGTGTGATGTCCTCTGCACCAAAAGAGCACATCACTAGAAGGCAGGAAAGCTGAAAAACAGGCCCCTTGGTAGCGTCTCAGTTTATCCCCCACCTAGTAATTTTTCACTCAGTGATCAAATAAAACCATTAGTTGTGATTGTATCAGAAGCATTGCTCAGGCTTAACCACTTCCCTTTGGGCTCCTTGAGAAATTACACAGCACGCTGCCTGGCTTTCGGAAAGTGGGAAGCTGGAAAGTCTTTTTAATACTGTACAAATCGATTCTTACATATATAAATAACTTTCATAAGAATAACAGGCAATTTCTCATATTCACGTATTATAATTCTATAGTCACAAATCACAGTCTCCTTTATTTGTCACTAATGGTGTTTACGCCTGATCCTACTTTTAAAGCCACAATATAAAAAACATCCTATCATTAATTCCATTGTTTTTTGTTATCCCCTCTCTGTACTTTTGTTATTTTTCACATATTTCTTTTACCATGACTGTTTTAAAACTTCTAATATAATGCCAGGGGTACTTTAATTTTACATATAAGCTTGCAGATATAATCCCTTCCTCATGTTTCAGAATTTTGTTTGCCAGTATTCACCATATTTCTTTTATATAATTCAATTAAAGTTTTTATTACCCAGAATTATTGAAGTGAGGAATATTCTGGTTAATAGCATATTTATTCTAGCTAGTAGAAACTGATATATCGATTTTCAAATAAGTTAAATATAGTAACCACTTAATGCTCATTAACCATTTCTTTAATCAGAAAATACTTATGAGCTGGCTCGGGGTGTTCGAGATGATAGGAGAAGAACAATGTCATACTTTTGGTCCTCAAGAAGCTTATGGTCTGCTCGGGGAGCTGGATAAGTACCATACAATATGGCAAGGGTAGTGATAAGGGTAGGAACACAGCACTAAGGGGACCTTTAGATGAGCCTGTGACCCAGCCTTGGGACATCAGAGAAGCAGGCAAATCTTATTAAGTATAATTTTCTCTTGGTCAATTCAGAGGGCAATTGAAGGTCTAATAGTACTTTGGACTTGTCTTTATAAATAGTTATCACCCTACTATAGATTTATAAAGGTGCTTGTTAAGAGGTTTAGATGAATCAATAATGACTAAACAATTTTGTCTACAAAGGTATGTTACATATTTTTTTGCTTCTACCTTACTTCTTTTTATTATTATGAATATTCATGAGATACAAAGCTAATTGTCACCCCTCGTGCCCATGATGTGAGGGCCAGATTCATACTGGCAGCATACCCATTACCAGAAATTACTTTTGTACCCCGTCATTGTCAAACTGAACAACTTTGTTTCCATTTTGGCTATTTATCACTGCATGACAGTCCCTGCTTTCTCCCTACCCTGCGATTCTTTGAATACTTTCATAAATCAACATACGTTTCATTTTTACAGGTACTCCTTATCAGTTTTAACCTTTTTCATGGCCTTGTCTAGCCTCCAACTTGGTCCTTTGTTATACACAGCACTTCTAGCCAAATAGAAATATGTTTTATTTTTGATGTAGCAATTTTTTCTCCCAGTGATTTCTCTTTTCTAGGTACCTAATGGCCCACAGTGCTTGTATTAGTCAGTTTTCTGTTGCTTATAACAGAATACCTGAAACTGGATAATTTACAAAGAAACAAAATTTATTTCTTACTGTTTTGGAGGCTGGGAAGTCCATGGTCCAGGGCTGCATCTAGTGAGGGCCTTCTTCTGGGTGGGAACTCTCTCTAGAGTCCGGCAGTGATCACACAGTAAGGGCTTTAATATACTCACTCCTCTCCTTATAAAGCCACAAGTCTACTCCATGATAACTTATTAAACCACTAACCCATTAATCCATGAGTGGATCAATCCATTCACAAGGACATAGTCCTCATAATCCAATCACCTCTTAAAGGCCCCACATTTCAAATACTGTAGTCAGATTTCCCTTCTTCTTAACACTGTTATACTAGGGGTCAAGCTTCAGTGAGTTTTGCAGGGACATTCAAACAATAGCAGTGCTCTAACTTTTCATTGAGGATCCTGAAATGGCAATAATTCTTGTGTGTAGAGGCCCAGTTTGGGAGTTTATGATCAAAGACAAGGCTAACTGAAGTATCCAGGTAGTTTTTTGGCAGCTGTGCTGTTAGCCATAGTGCTAATGCAGATAAAGCTGTGCTGTCATGAGACCGTGAGTGAGCTGGCCTTTGACACCATGAGGCTTAAGAGCCTGTCTTGTTTCCTCCCTCCCAGAGACAGCCCTTTTTTCAACCCTTTACAGTTCAATATCTATTCCCATTAGGAAAGCCGTCATCCTCTGCTCACAGAAGGTGGCTTTGTTTAGTCATTTGTCCTTTACATGTTCTCATATTTAGGCAATCTATGGAGCAAATGAGGACTTGGGTTTTCAAGAGTTTCTTTAACCTCCAACTCTGTGGTCCCATCCCCAAATCTCCCAGTTTTCAGTTTTGAACCCATCCATAATCCCATGAGGGCTCTGCTGCCAGCCCAAAAGTTGAATGAGTTCTGGTCCTGAAAGTTAACTTTGTGGCTTTTGAGGTTTACTTGAATTGGGTTTTTTCCTCTTTCTGGAGTCATAGAAAGCCCTAACTTTCTATAAAAAAGGTTTCACTGAAAGAGTTTGCCACTACAGAACCAAGCATGCTCAAGCTATTTTCAGCGTGCCCTTTCCTAAAAGCACAATGCTAATATGTGATCTCCCAGAGTTAACACATTTGCAAGCTGAATTACTGCCCACTCCACTGGACTTACACTGAAAGAAGCAGCTGGTACCGGGATGAATGACAAAGATCACTGAAGAGTGTGCTGGGCAGCAGGGGGGCCCGGAACTCCCACCAGAGCCTCCCAACAGAGGTGCTGACATTGACACCTTTCCCTCCAGGGAGCTGGCAGGTCACTTACTCTTATTGCCATCTGTGGAGATAATGACATGGTTGGGAATTGTTAGCTGTCTCACGAGGGGGTGTAACTGGCTTTTTAGTTGTATCTATAACTAGGACAGGAGTTGGCAGCATGCACTTTGCTCCTATTTGAGTTCTTTCATTTTATCATGTAGTTGTTAAAAGGAAGAAGAGCAGGAAGAGATGACTCCTCCACTGAAAAATAGAAGTTACAAAACCTCAACTTTATAGCAACTTAAGTTCAAGGTTACCAAAGAAGTAAAAAGGAGGCCTCTCATGCCCCATCTTCTGGCCTTTTAGTAACTTATACTGAAACAAAAAGCATCACCTTCCACTCCCCCCACCCAAAATACTCTTCCCACCCCAGAAGATGGAGCATGTGTTTATAATTAATTAAATTTCCTTGATTTCTACTTAGTGTGGCATAAACAATGGATCTCTTTGAGTATAGTAGATTGTGTTTCTGGAGGCAACAATATCTCCCATCTAACCTTTTCTTTTTTCTTCTTTTTTTTTTAAATAACAGCTTTATTGAGATATAACTCACATACCATAAAACTCACCCATTTAAAATGTATAATTCAATGGTCTTTAATATACTCATAGGTTGTACAGTTACCACAATTGGTTTTAGAACAATTTTATCACCATCCTCCTCCAAAATACCTCACACCTATTAGCAGTCACTCCCCCTTTCCTCTCCACCCTATAGCCCTAGGCAAACACTAATCTACTTTTTGTCTCTATAGATTTGCCTTTTCTGGACAATTCATGTAAGTTGAATCATACACTACGTGGTCTTTAGTGGCTGATTTCTTTCACTTAGCATAATATTTTCAAGGGTCATCTATGTTCCACTGTTCATCAGTACTTCATTCGTTTTTGTTGCTGAATAATATTCCATTACATGGATATATTCCATTTTATTTATCCATTCATCAGTTGATGGATATTTGGGTTGTTTCCACTTTGGGGCTATCATTAATAATGCTTCTGTGAACATTCGTGTACAAGATTTTGTGTGTACATATGTTTTCATTTCTCTTGGGTATATATCTAAGAGTGATATTGCTGGGTTAAATGGTAACTCATGTTTAAACTACCAGACTGTTGTTTTCCACATAGATGCACCATTTTTCATTCCCACCGGCAGTGAATGAGGGTTCCAATTTCTCCACATCTTCACCAACACTTGTTATTATCTGTCTCTTTTATTACAACCATCCTGGAGGGTGTGTAGTATTCTCTTATTGTGGTTTTGGTTTGCATTTCCCTGATGGCTAATGATGTTGATCATCTTTTCATGCATTTATTGACCACTTATATATCTTCTTTGGAGAAATGTTTATTCAAGTCGTTTGCCCATTTTTCAATTGTGTTATTTAGTTTTTGTTATTGAGTTGTAAGAGTTCTTTATATATTCTAGATACAGATCAAATATGTGATACGCAATTATTTTCTCCCCTCACATGCTCTTTTGCAATGTGATTTTGACATTTCTGCTTCAATATGAGCTGACTCTGGTCCATTTGACCAAGAAAATGTGGCAAAGTGACTATGAATAACTTCTGAGTCTGGATCTTAAGATATCTGAAGATTTTGCCTTCAAGTTTTTGGGGGGTTGTTTTTTTGGGGGGGAGACAGGTAAGGGGATCGTAACCCTTGGTTTGTTGCCACCCACACTGCACTCAGCCAATGAGCACACTGGTCATCCCTATATGGGATCCAAACCCGCAGCCTCGGCGCTCCCAGCGCCGCACTCTCCTGAGTGAGCCATGGGGTCAGCCCTTGCCTTCAAGTTTTGAAACACTTCTTGGAACGTAGCTGCCATGCTGTGAAAAATCAGTCATGTGGAGAGGTCCACATGAGGGAGAACTGAGGCCCCTGGCCAGCAGCTGCAGCTGAGCTTCCAGCCGAAGTCAGCATGAGCTGCCAACCATGGGAGTGAGGCCACTTGTACTTTCCAGGTCCTCCAGCACCCTGGTCAAGGCATGTGAAGCACACGCACCACACAGAGGATCCTGCCCAAAGTCTGACTCATAGATAGAATCATGACAAAATAACATGGTGTTTTTGAAGCCACTAAGTTTTAAGGTACTTTGTTTCACAAAAGTAAATAACTGAAACACTGGGCAAGTGACTATTTATGTCGAGTTTAGAAATAAAAGTTACATTTACTGAAGAAACTTCTTAAGAAGAAGATAGTGCTCCTTGGTGTTATTATTGGGATCCTAAGTCTCGAATATTTTAGATGTTAGAGGGTTTTTTAGGCATTCGGTCAGTAGTAACCTCTCAACTGCTGAATCCCTTCTAATTTAAACTGAGCATCATGAGATTTACACACACATCTAAAAGAGGAGTATCTACATCCAAAAAAAGTCAGGGTGCCGTTGTGGGGCTGTAGCTATGCCCAGCAACCCAGCTACTAGCTAACTAGCCAATATCAAGAATCAGAGTCTTCCTCTAATTGATTCCTGTGCTTTGTAAATAATGAAGGACCTTTTGAGAACTGGTAAACTCCTATAGAATTTCAGCTCTTCTAAGTTTGTCACTAGTGACAAGGCACTTCATCTCCTTGGAACTCATTTTCCTCCTGAGCTCCTCAGAGCCTCGCAGGGTATGTGGAGGTGCTTCAGCTGCACCCCCAGTGGGGAAGGAGGGGTGGGAATGGAGGACAAGGCCGGGGGTAGCCTCCTTCCTCATCACCATCCCTTCAGCCAAAGCAGCTTCCTTTCCTGCGCTTTATATATTGGGAGAAAATGGAGTCACTATTTTGAAGAAAGAGAGAGGTGCTTGGGTGGATGGATAGATAGATGGATAAAGAGAAGGAGGAGGAATAATTTCTTTAAGAGACCATTTAGTAGTATCCATTCAACTGAAAAAATAAAATAAATTCCTTATAGAAAGTGGCAGGGTGAGATTTATGACTGGGGCACTTTCTTCTTTCTCTCCATAGTGGAAAACCTGGTATGTATCTTTAGTTTATTATGTATATGAGATATTTCTCTCCAGAGAATTCACAGAGCGAAAGGAGAATAACTCTGGGTTCAGGTTTAAAAAGAACTTTCTGGCCATGTGGATATTAATCACTGAGATGATTTATGGATAATAAGCATTCATTGTGTTTTTACCTCCTTCAAGATTATGAAGAAATATTTAATTCTTCATACATCTTACCACAATGGTTTGTGTGACACCCGCCTGTAGGTCATCTGTAGGTGGCCAAGGTCCCTCACCACTTCTATGTTATTAACACATCTCTGCAAATCATTTATAGTCAGATGAACAATTCACTCACATCATCCTTGCATTAAGTTTCCATCTGATAGTTTTATGCGTCACACATTTATTTAAAAGACATTAATTACATTGAATATGTTGTCCTCCTTCACTGAGCAAAATGTGGAAAAAGAATTTCTTCATTCTGAATTAATTATGACATTCATTCAAAAACAATGACTGTAATTACATTTGGCATATTGCAGCCTGTCACAGAAAACAGCCAGCTTAAACAACAAACAATTTTGCCTTTTTATTCTATGAGCAAAATGCTGCACATCTCAGTTCCACTGTACTGGAGACAAAAAAAAATCCTCCCATCCATGGGCACAAGTCCAGCAGTAGTAATAAGCAAGGTACACCAGCAGAGAGGGAAGTCATGCTTGGCATTTTCTATCTTCAAAGTGACTCCCATATCTGTCTTAATTTTGTACCCCTGCATTTTAGCTGTAAAGGAAGGATAAGACCATATTATTCTATTTATCTTTCTGTTGAGTCTGACATCACCAGTCACTTCTGATGTCCATTTGTGAAGCAAAAACCAGTCTCCTTTTCTCATTGACTGTCCTTCCAAATTACAAACAACTTGCAGTCACTAAGAGGTCAATGGCCCACTTAAACTTGGAACTTCAAGGAGAAATTTTTACCAATTTTTGTACTCTTCCCTGGGGCTTTTCATGCACTGAATATGACCTTGCCAACCAAATACAATCAAGGTGTATTAGTCCATTTCTGCTGCTTATAATGAAATACCTGGAACTAGGTATCTTGTAAAAAAAAATAAAACTTACTGCTTACAGTTTTGGAGGCTGGGAAGTCCAAAGTCTAGGGAACACATCTGGCAAAGGTTTTCTTTAGTGGAGGCTTTATAGTGACACCGAGGTCTCACATGGCAGAAAATGGCAGAGCAGAGGGAGATAGCTCTTCATGAGCTCTCCTTTTAAAGCCCTCAGAACTACACCCACAACCACCATTAAACCATCAACTTAATCACCTCTTCCAGGCCCAACCTTTCAATTACTATAATAGGATGTCCCAACCTCAACAATTACAGTAGGGATTCAGTTTTGGGGGGACATTCAACCCAAGGCACAAGGTTACCCACAAAAAGATGCAGTGTTTAAAATGTTCACATGGTGCTCATATCATGAAACTTCTTCAAAGCTTCCAAAATGACACCCCATCCAGCCAGCTGTCATCTTCCCTCCAATGGCCCTGCCAGAGCCAATTTGCCTGACAGGACTTAATAAGCTCCACTGTCACACTTGGCACAATTTCAGTAAGAATAAACAACAAAATGTACTGTAGTCATTCCTTTCATCTAAATAAGACAATAATATTATGGAGAAAACATTCTCCAAACCCATGTAATTTTTTCACTTTAATCAAAATATGTACTAGCTCCAGGGCTTAACATTTTAGATGTGAGTGCCAGCTTCCTCACAGATTGCTTTCCAGAGCATGGAGTGAGTAACTCATTATCAACCCCAAAGATGCTCAGTGGCAGTGCTATGAGCATCAGACTTCCTGCCTCTACAGTCCAGTTGTTCACGGTGACAAGTGCAAATATCAGAAGCAGAGGTTTCAAACTTGCTTTCTGTATTTTTAGTTTCCCAAATAGGAATCTACTCATAAGCTGAATTGCTCTGGCTTGCATAATGTCATTTTTTTGTTGTTCTCATTTAAGCACTTTAGAATACTTACCTTCCCTCTATTCTTCACTTTTATGGGCCTCTTTGTAGCAACATGGGATCCCCAATCCAGTAAACAAATCCGTGTAATTTGGGATTTTTGACATATGGATGCTGGACATTATGAGGCCACAAAAGGATTTTAAATACTAGGAACTATTGGAATGCCTTGGCTGGGAACATCTAGAAAACAAATTATTTAATTGATGATGGAATACCCCTTCTGCTTCTTTCATAACCAAATTGTGGGGTGTGGGTTGTTATGGTGATGGAAAATCTTTGAGAGGAAGTCGAAGAAGATATTGTAATATTGGTCAGAGTTGGGGTGAGCAGGCTTATTCACAAAACTTTTGTGGAAGTTTCTTTCTTTGAATCAGTTTAGACAAGGGCCTAGTATATTCCTGTGTTCTGCTGCTATGCATATTGAAGTCAACAACATCACCTGTCATTCTTTTTTTTAAGTTGACCAATAAAAATTGTATATACTTGTATTTATGGTATGTAACACAATGTTTTGATATATGTATATGGTATGGAATGGCTAAGTGAAGCTAATTAACATATCCATTACCTCACTTGCTTATCATTTTTTGTGTGAGAACACTTAAAATCTACTCTCTTAGCAATTTTCAAGTATGCAATACATTGTAGATAAATATAGTCACCATGTTGTACAATAGATATGTTCAAATTATTCCTCCTATTTAACTGAAATTTTGTACCTTTTGTTCAGCATTTCCCCAATCCCCACCCAACCCACCATCCAAGCCCCTAGTAACCAGCATTCTACTCTCTACATCTATGAATTATATTCCATATATAAGTAAGAGCATGTGTTATTTGTCATTCTGTGCCTGGCTTATTTCACTTAATACCATGTTCTCCAGGTTCATTCATTGTGTTGCAAATGACAAGATTTCCTTCTTTTTAAAAACAGTATAGTATTCCATTGTGCATATATACCACATTTTCTTTATCCGTTCATCCATTTAATGGATACTTAGGTTGATTCCATATCTTGACTGTTGACATCACTTGTTATTCTTTGAAACAAACTGGTCTTTCTTTTTTCTTTTTTACTTCAACTGTAATAATAATAATAAGCTATTAATTGATTGTTAGTTTCAATGCATCTCCTTGTCTTCACAACTGCCCCAAATCATTCTAAATCAGAAGTCAAGTTAGGTCTCCTACTGGGCTGTTCTTTTAATGCAAAGACCCTCCTACTTTTGCTAGGCCCTCATGAAGATACCATCCCTTTCATTTTGTACTGAATGATCCTCCAAAAAAAAACCAAAGAAGAATGATTCAATACCTAGGAGAATTCCTTGCGCACTTGTAGGTACTCTGTGCTGACAATTCAAGGTTAGAACTCTGAACTCTGAACTTATAAAACTTGGCCTGTAATCAAATTGCCAGGCTACACTTCCTCTAAGGTAGAATCCAGAGAAAGCACTTCTTCCTCATTATGTGGTGTTGTAGAGAAACAGTTATTGAAAAATTTAACATTCTAACTCTGCTGTTGACTACTGCTCTCGCAATAAAGGAAATCAGGAAATAACTGCAACTGTGAATTATCCAAACCAGATGGTAAAATTATGACCCTTTTCATCCTGAAGCATCAGGGCAGCTCTGAGATAAAGGAACTGTGCCCATAGGTAACTCTTGAATGCCTTGGATGGAAGGGCTTGGGAAGCAGGCAGACAAGAGCACAAATCTGGGGTGTATGACAGTGATAGCTGTTCACATGCCTGCTGAAAATCAGGTACACATGGCCCATTTCTGCCCCACATCAATGCTGATAATTGTCCATGGATATGGAATCTCACTGGAAGTTGTGTTGTATAAGGTACATTACCAAGTAAGCCTTAAATAGAATTTTATTGCTGTAGCTACTACCCTAGACCAAGCCATCCCTAAATCACAGTATATTCAGCTAAGATGAAGCACCAGAAAGCAAAATACAGCACTGCTTTGGCATATATAATGCTCAGATACTGGCAAACCAAACTGTAGAACTGGTCAAGCAACAAAAAAATCAAAAGCTCAATGATTTTTTTGTTTCATGATATACCAAGGATCTTTCTATATTTACTGAATATCTCTTGGGGAGATATAAGTGATGACATAAATAATATTTAGTTTGAGCCTGTGTTGTTGGAATACTAATTTTGGTAAATAAATCTTCCCTTGTAGCCCCATCAGGCAAAATTGTCAAAGAGGTCATTGCATGTGCAGAATTTCTAGATTGTTTGCAACCAATAGCAGTGTTTCTCTGAATTGGAAATAAGTGACAAGACTGTATGGGAGAGAAAAAGAGAGAGAGATTCATTTTACTGGAATTCCCTAGATCTAAATTGAGGCTTTTCCAATGAAAACTAAATGTACCATTTATAGGAATTTTCTATGTAATTTTAACTAATGGTTAGTTCTTCTTTAAAGAAATTAAGAACTGACCCCAATTCTACTTTCACTGATTAATAATGGTGCTTTTGGACATCGAGGTCATAATTTTTGGAGGCTACACCTTCAATGGAAATGTTTCCTGATATCAGATACAAAGCATGCTTCTCTAATCCAAAAGATCAATGACTGTCTTCAGCAATGGTCATATCAAACATTAAGTTAAGATACCCTGGAAATATTCTCTGCCTAAGTCTCTGAAAAATTGCTAAAAAAAACCCAAACAAACCATCTTTCTTTGTGTCAAATAAATTTTATTTAGCACTTATTTCTTTTGTGTAAGTGCAATATGGCCTTTTAAGCAACAAAAAATGTATGTGTTACCAGCTGATGACTGGAAAAGTCCTTCTCTTCTTTACAGTGTCAGTTTTCTCCCTTATTTCTTCTCACATGTTCGGCCTCTCTCCCTCACTGCCCATTGTATCCACGGGAGGGTGTTGCTGACATCACTGACGTTCCTGTGCTGTAGCATGGTGATAAAGACTGAAGAGAGATCAACAGTTCTCTACACGTTGCATCTATGCATATCTTCTGGAAAGTTAGCTACTGGCTAGGTCACTGTTCATAATTCTTTCTTTACTCTCCAGAATTTGTGATCCCACAGCTCAAAATTATTTACTTTGGTCCAGTGTTGATCAGCTTACAGTATTTATAGAGTAGGTGGCAGCACCTTAGATCTTCCTCAGGAAGTCTCCACCACATATCTCTTGCTTGCTCTTTCCACCCCAGAATGGAAGCTGGTTAGCTGGCCTTCTGTTATTTGTCACTTACACTTTTCCAACCCTGCAAAGCTGATGCTACACCAAGCTTGGCTTCAGTGCTGATAGAGCAGCTATGTTCCAGCTCACTGCTCATAACTCAGACTTGCCAACTGATGCATAAAAGTTATTGAGAAAACTAAGAATATATTTACAGAAACTATAGCCAGTTTCAGTGGAGGGCCGAGGGCCTCAGTCAGGCCCCCCAACACCCACAGCCAGCCCAGCAGTGACCACCGAGCTGCCGCAGGAAGCACCCTTGTCTCTCCAGAGCTGGGGCAGTGAGGGGGCTTTGGGCCTCGGCCAGGCCCCCTTGACATGCACAGTCAGCCCAGAGGCAACCACCAAACCTCAGCAAGAAGGGCCCCGGGTTCCCGAGCTGGAGTGGTGGGGGGACAACATCTGCAACACCCTCTGATATCTGCACCCAGCCTGGCAATGGCCAAGCCACCACTGGAAGCCCCCCAGTCTCCCCTGTGGCAATGAGGGGGGTGCCACAGGCCTCAATCCCTCCCCTCCTCCTTCCTCCTTCTTCCATCCCATTTCCTTCCGCTTTCCCCCTCCTTCTCCCTCCCAACTGCTCTGCAACAACATCCTAGAATGTAAAAAAATTATATTAATAAAACTACATTTTCTTTAAAAAAAAAAAAAAAAAAAAACTATGGCCAGTGTTATGTCCCAGCCATATTGGCCCTCAAATGTGGTCCTTACTCTAACTTTTAGCTGAGTCTTCAGCTTAACACAGTGTTCATGCCACACTGGATGGATGCACTTATGGCCACTATACTATACTTAAGTAGGAAATTTGTCAACTAGACCAAGTGCATTTTTAATGTTATGTATGCCTCAAGGGTTGGATGCTTCTTTGTGCATTTTTATTCTCCTGAAGCAGTTGTCAGCACATCATTTGTCAAAGAACTTACAAAGAACTAAAGGTTCCATCCGTCCCTAATCATTCAGTTAACTCCAACTAAACAAGAAGCCTCTGATGAGCATAGTATCAGGTCCCTAAAGGAAGAAATGCAGGAGAAATAAAAGACAAAGTCCCTGCTTTTGAGGAGTTTTTGACTTACTGGCAGAGTCTCAACAGACTTACAAAAGAAATTTCAAACATTTAAAAAGCATATTTTATATTGCATATGTACACTAAAGCCACAAAAGTGCTGGGGGCACATACAAGACAAATGAGCAAGTAGTGTGTAACAAGGCTCATCTAGAGAGATTTTTTAGAAAAACTTAATGGTAAACCAGGTTTCTAAGGAGTTACGGCTGGTTCAGAGGAGGAAACAACCATGCAATGAAGAGGTAATTACATACAAAAAAGGAATGGATGGATGTGAGAATATAGGTCACCTTGTGGAGGATAGAATGCAGATTTGGCTGGAGTAGAAAATGCTGGCAGTAAAAAAATATGAAAAGTGAGATTTCTGAAATGACAGAGCAATATAGAGACCATTGATGGGCAGCCTGGAACACGAGGTACAGGAGTTGAATCCAGAAACTCAGCACTAGATGATCTAAGGCGGGGACAGCTCTATTGTTTTCTTCTGCATTTTCCAGTTGTGAAGGTATTCACTTACCCAGTCTTTACCAGCTGGACCCAGTTCTTTCTCATGACCCTTGTATATCAATCAAGGTTCATGTAGGGGAGAAAAACAATACAATAACTTGAACAGGGAAAGTTGAATATAAAGAATTATTATTTATTAGAAGGGATTGGAGCAACAAGAGATTAGCTAGTAAAATATTAAAGAACTCTAAAGAATAAAAGAACATCAGAAATAACATTGTTAGGGCCTAGAGTGTCCAAAGGAGACCTCCTCATCCCCCAGCACTGGGATCCAGACCTCGTTGAAGAGGGAAGAGCTGTGACTTCACTGATTGATTGTCAGAGAAGTCACTGTGATGCCACACTGGTAGAACATACTAGAAATCTGCCCTTGGGTGTCAGGAAAAATGGTTAACAAGGTGTCTCATCTCCTGCAGTGTCTCAGCAACACCCTTTAATGACAAGGGTTAACATCATACTAGCAGACAAAGGAAAAGTATGTAAAAGCCTCATCTCAATTTTTGCAGAGTAGGCGATGAAGTATGAATTTGTAGCTGATGTAATAAATTGATAAATGGAACACCTTGCCTTCTCATTTCCTAAGAATTCACCAATGTTCTCTTTCATTTTCAAATATGAAATCATATTGTATATCCTTTTTTAACTATTTAGCTTTGTTCCACCCACCCAACTCCACCCCTCCAGAAATCCTGATTAGCCCTTGAAAGGAGAATGACACATGATTGAGAATCAGTTGTCTAAACTAGTATGATCAATAAGACTATTTATCATCTCTACCTGCAAAGGATAGAGGAAGAATGGGTTTATCAGTTTTTGTGATAAAGACCAAGTTGGTGGGGGAGGAGGGTGGCAGTTAGCTTGCTGTAAGCAAATTATGAACCACAATTTGTTTTTTTGTTTTTGTTTTGGCAGCTGGCCAGTATGGGGATCCAAACCCTTGACCTTGGTGTTTTCAGCACCACGCTCTTCCAAGTAAGCTAACTGGCCAGCCCGAGCCTGCAATTTGATGTGACCCCTACAAAGCAAATAGGATCCACTGGTAGGGTTAAGAACAAGGGATATGTTGGCCTAGTTTTTAATCTGCAGAGCTTTTGCTATGTCCTAAACATGGCATTCATTTCTAGGCACCCCCTTTTAACAGAAGGCAGTGAAGAATTACAGCACTTCCAAAACAGGATGATGAGGAGGCTAAGCATGGGGAAAGGGCCTGTGGTTATTAGCCTGAGAAAAAGAAGGCGTAGGCAAGACATGTTTACAACCTTTGTAAATGTTTCATGTTGGAAGATAATTTTAACTTATTCTTTATCATCCCAAAGGGCAGAAAAGGAACCATCAGGAATAAGTTGTAGGAAAGAGTAAGATTCAATCTAATAAGGAGGTTCTCAACATTAGCAGTGCTGGGAAAAATCAGGGATTGCTTTAAAAGAGGCAGAATCACCTCTGTTTTGATAGGGATGTGACAAATTTCTTTCTGTTTCCTTCTTTTTCTGGTCCTTTAAGAGGTTCTAAAAGCAAATCAAAATAGCCCTACTTATCCCAATATTACTGCAAAGAGACAATGCTCAAACCTCATATTTAACCCATCCTCTAGAGTATTTAAGCCTGGTGAGGCCACAGCTCTTTTAAGAAGAAAACAACAAAGAGACCTCTAAAATTAGCTTTTTATGTTTGGGCAGCAACAAGACTTGCAATCATTCCTGTCTCAGGGACCTGAATAATTAAATTCCATCACATAATGAAGTTGCATAGACCATTACTTTTTTTTTTTTTTTTTTGTTTTTTTTTATTTTGTCAATATACACTGTATATGATTATTATGGCCCGTCACCGACA
>NW_007744433.1:0-317 GCF_000696425.1 Galeopterus variegatus
ATCACCTGCCCTGCAGAATTTCTGCTGAGAAATACACAGATAGTGTTATTGGCAATCTTTGTATGTGATGTGTTTTTTATCACTTGCTTCTCTCAGAATTTTTGATACTTTGATTATTATGTGTCTTGGTGAACCCCTCTTTGGGTTAAATTTGATTGGAGACCTTCGCATTTCCTGTACATAAAAGCTGTCATCTTTTCCCAGATTAGAAACATTTTCACCCATTATTTCTTTAAATATGCATTTTAGCTCTTATTTTTTCCTCCCTCAGTAATTCATTTATGCATAGGTTAGGTCTCTTGATGGTCTTCAAAAAT
>NW_007744433.1:2328-2695 GCF_000696425.1 Galeopterus variegatus
TTTGACTTACCATGACAGTGCTGTATCAATAGCTATTGATGTAACCATTATCACTACCATCTGCCCAAGTCCATTTGTGTGCTACACCAGAATACTTCAGGTTGGGTACTTTATAAAGAACATAAATTTATTTTCTTATAGTTCTGGAGGCTGCAAAATATAAGATCAAGGTGCCAGCATTTGGTTTCTGCTGGGGGCTTTCTTGCTACATTTTCACATGGCAGAAGGCAGAAGGGCAAGAGATGGCTTACTGCTTCAAGAACCCTCTTTGATAAAAGCCTTAATCTCATTCACAAGGGAGAAGCCCTCATGGCCTAATCACCTCTTATAGGTCTCACGTATTATCATTATTTATTTATTTATTTAT
>NW_007744433.1:7949-8419 GCF_000696425.1 Galeopterus variegatus
TAAAAGTTAGGGTAGCCATAGTTCTGACAGCAATAAATATTCATATATAATGATAAATTTATCTACATAAATTGATCAAGTTGGACAGAAACTTTTAGTAGATATGCTTAATATAATGTTAACTAATGAATTAATTTAGATAGTTATAGAAAAAATGGTAGTAATTTAAAACTTTTCAAAATGACCATTTGTTATATTGCTCTAAGCAACGATAGGGCTTTGAAATGTGTATTTCAGCAAACACTTACTGAGCATCTATGATGTGCTCTTGGAGAATGCAAAAGTGAGTAGAATTTTGATACTATCTTTAAAAAACTCACAGACTAAATAGAAACAGAAGGAAAAAAGGTTATATTTATCATGAAGAAGATAAGGAGATTTGGGAGAAGGAAAAGGAAAATAACATTTATTTGACTTACCATGACAGTGCTGTATCAATAGCTATTGATGTAACCATTATCACTACCATC
>NW_007744433.1:13962-14370 GCF_000696425.1 Galeopterus variegatus
TATTATGTGGATAAACTTAATGACTTCACACACAAAAGTACTGTTAGAACTAATAAACGAATACAGTAAAGTTGCAGGATACAAACTCAACAGGCAAATAACAGTAGCATTCATATATGCTAAAAATGAACTAGCTGAAAAATAAATTAAGAAAACAATCCCATTTAAAATAGATAGAAAAAAATAAAATACTTAAGAATAAATTTTACCAAGGATGTGAAAACTGATGTATTAAAAACTATAAAGTACTTAAAAAGAAACAAATAAATGAAAAGATATCCCACGTTCATGGATTGGAAGAATTAATATTATTAAATTGTCCATTCTACTTGAAATGATCCACAGATTCAATATTTTTCCTATAAAAATTCTCATATCATTATTTACAGAAATAGAAAAAAAAAAACC
>NW_007744433.1:16105-16637 GCF_000696425.1 Galeopterus variegatus
AAGAAAGAAAGAAAGAAAGAAAGAAAGAAAGAAAGAAAGAAAGAAAAGACCTAAACAATTCTTGAACTTCCTAGAGATGGGGGTGAGGTGTTGGTGGGTGGGGCTTGGGAGGGGTAAGGTGGGTGAAGGGCATAAAGAAAAATCACGATTTGTACTAATAATATGTTTATAATAAATAAAAATAAAAATAAAAATAACTAAAAAAAGGAAAACGTTAGAAACTTTTTTTTGTCCCCAAGTTTAGAGACCTCCTCTTTTAGGTTTAAATTTTGCATAATGATGAGTCAGTTAAAGAGAAGTGAAAAAAAATACAAACAAAAGCAATAAAGAGTGAACAAAAAACAAAACAAAACAAAAAATAAAAACTAAAAAAATTTTAAAAGATGAGTCACTTATAAATAAATAAATATCTCCTCTGCACTCTGGCTTCTCCCCCAGGGCACTGTGGGTGTGGGGTTGGATCCTTCTCCATGGTGGGGCCGTCCTGGGCACTGCAGGTGCTGAGCAGCTTCCCTGGCCTCCACCCACTCCA
>NW_007744434.1:0-651 GCF_000696425.1 Galeopterus variegatus
TCACAGAACATTCCACCCTACAGCACCAGAATGCACATTCTTCTCAAGTGCACACAGAACAGTTCCCAGGATAGATCACATGCTAGGTAACAAAACATATCTCAATAAATTTAAGAGGATTAAAATAATATGACATATCTCTTCTGGCCATGATGGAATGAAATTAGAATTCAATAACAAAAAGAAAATATGCAAAATTCACAAATACACTGAAATTAAGGAACACACATGAGCAAAGATTTGATCAAAGAAGAAATCAAAAAGATGTTAGAAAATATATCAAAACAAAACAAGTAATCAATATACTAAAACTGATGAAAAGCAGCAAAAGGAGTACTAAGAGGAATATTTATACTGATAAAAGCTTCTATTAAAAAAGACAAGAGATCACAAGTAAATGACCTAGCAGTACCCTTAAGGAATTGGAAAAAGAAGTACAATCTAAGCCCAAGAAGAAGAAGAAAAGAAGAAAAAAATAAATAAAGATTAGAACAGAAATAAATAAAATAGGAAAAAAAAGTAAGAACTGAATTTTTTGGAAAGATAAAGAAAATTGACAAACCTTTAGCTAAACTATGAAAAAAAAGAGAGAAAACTAAATAAATCATAAATAGAAGATAAGGGATTGGAAACAATGCCACAGAAATAAAA
>NW_007744434.1:1841-3220 GCF_000696425.1 Galeopterus variegatus
GCAAGGATGGTTCTACACATGCAAATCAATAAATGTGATACACTACATCAACAAAAGCAATAAAAAAACACATTATCTCAATAGCTGTATAAAAATCATTTGACAAAATTCAGAGTCTATCCCTTCATGATAAAGACCCTCAACAAACTAGTTATACAAGGAAATAGCACACAAAAAAAGCCATATATAAAAAACCCACCACTAACATCATCCTGAATGGAGAAAAACTGAAAGCTGTTACTTTAAGAATGGAAACGAGACAAAGATGCTCATTCTCACCATTCTTATTCAACATAGTATTGAAAGCATTAGCCAGAGCAATCAGGCAAGAGAAAGAAATAAAGGGCATCCAAATTGGAAAAAAACAAAGTCAAATTATTACTGTTCACAGATGACATGATCCTATATATATATATAAACCATAACTTCTACTAAAAAACTTCTACAGGTCATGAGCAAATTCAGTAAAGTTGCAGGACACAAAATCAATACACGAGAATCAGTAGTTTCTTATACACTAACAACAAACAAGCGGAAAAGGAAATCAACAAAGCTAGCCCATTTACAATAAGTACCAAAAGAATAAAATACTTAGGAATAAATTTAACCAAAGAAGTGAAAAATCTCTACAATGAGAACTATAAAATTCTGCTGAAAGAAATTAAACAGGAAATAAATGTCTTTACAAAAGATGGAAAAACATTCCATGTTAATGGATTGGAAGAATTAACATTGTGAAAATGTCCATACTACCCAAAGAAATCTACAGATTCAATGCAATCCCCATCAAAATATCAATGACATTCTTCTGAAAAACAGAAAAAAAAAATCCTAACATTTATATGGAACAACAAAAGACTTTGAATAGCCAAGGCAATTCTTATCAAAAAATAAATAAATAAACCTGGAAGCATTACACTACCTGACTTTAAATTATGCTACAAAGCTATAGTAACCAAACAGGATGGTAATAACATAAAAACATACACATGGACCAATGGAACAGCATAGAGAACCTAGAAATCAACCCAGGTAACAGATCATTGACAAAGGCACCAACAACATACATTGAGGAAAAAACAACCTCTTCAGTAAATGGTGCTTGGAAGATTGGATTGTTTAGAAGAATGAAGCTAGACCCATACCTCTCACCATATACCAAAATCAACTAAAAATGGATTAAACACTTAAATGAAAGACCCAAAACTATCAAATACTTAGAAGGAAGTCATAGGGGATACACTTTAGGACATAATATTGGGCAAAGACCTTTCGAATAAGACCCCAAAAGCACAAGTAACAAAAGAAAAAATTTTAAAAAATGCAATTATATCAAACTAAAAAGTTTCTTCACAGCAAAAGAAACAATCAACAGAGTG
>NW_007744434.1:4152-15184 GCF_000696425.1 Galeopterus variegatus
AAATCAGAACCACTTTGAGATATCATCTTACCCCAGTAAGACAGGCCATTATTAAAATCTCCGAGAATAACAAATGCTGGCAAGAATGTTAAGAAAAGGGAACTTTGTACACTGCTTGTGGGACTGTAAATCGGTGCAGCCATTATGGAAAACAGCACGGAGGTTTCCCAATCAACTACAGATAGAAGTACCATATGATCCAGCAAACCCACTTCTGAGTATACACCCAAAGGAACAGAAATCATCATGTCGAAGGGATACAGGCACTCCCATGTTCATCACAGTTCTCTTTACAATAGCCAAGCATAGGAACCAACCTAAATGTCTACCAATGGATGACTGGATAAGGAAAATGTGGTATTTGTTTACAATAGAATACTGCTCAGCCACAAAAAAAGATGAAATTCTGTCAATCACAGCAATATGAATAAACTTGAAGAAATTATGTTAAGCACAATAAGTCAGGCACAGAAAGAACAATACTATATGTCTTCACTCATATGTTGGAGCTAAGAAACAGAGAAGAAAGAAAGACCATAGGAAAATGTGAACATTCAGAAGGAAAGAACAGACTTATATTTACCAGAGGTTGGAAAGTGGGAGAGGGAAAGAGGAAAGGGAGTAATTGGGTAAAGGACACAAAAAATAGTCACTATGTGTAATGATGAACACAGTAATAATACCGATTTGATCATCACATACCATACACAAATACTGATAGTCAAACCTGTACTACATAAATCTGTATAAATAAAAAAATAATAATAATAAAAAATAAAACAAACAAAAAAGCATCCAAAGTAAGAAAAGGTTAGGACCAGAAGTCTTCAAGTGTGAATTCCACCAATCATTTAAAAAAGAATTAATAGTAATACTTCTTAATCTCTTCCAAAAACTAGAAGAGGGAACACTTCTCAACTGCTTTTATGAGGCTTGCATCACCCTGACATCAAGCCAGACAAGGTCACCACAAGAAAAGAAGTCCTTAAGCCAATATTCCTGATGAAAATCACTGCAAAAATTCTCAACAAAATACTAGCACACTGAATTCAATACTATATTAAAGGAATTATATACCATGATTAAGTGAGATTTATCCCTGGGATGCAAAGATGGTTCTATCAATGTGATACACCATATTAATAGAATAAATGATAAAAACTACATGATCATTTCAATAGCNAAAAAAAAAAAATCTAGAGCTGAAGAATACAACTTAACTGAAAAATTCAGTAGAGAGCTTCTACCACAGAGTTAATCAAAAATAAAGAAACTACAAACTTAAAGACAGGTCATTTGAAATTATCCAGTCAGAGGAACAAAAAGAATAAAAAAGAATTAAGAAAGGATATGGGACAAATGGGACACCATCAAGTGAACCAAATATGCATTATGGGAGTCCAGAAAGATAAGAGAAAGAAAAGAGGCAGACAGCTTATTTAAAAAAAAATAGCTTTCCAAATCTAGAGAGAAAAATAAATATCCAGATTAATGAAGCTTACGAGATCTCAAATGGGTCTACATTAAGACACATTATAATTAAATTGTCAAAAGTCAAATACAAAAAGAGAATTTTGGAAGTAGAGAGGGGAAAATTACTCAGACATACAAGGGAACCTTGATATTGACTATCAGCAAATTTCTAGAAATAAATTTTGCAGGCCAGTGGAGAGTGGGAGGATTTATTCAAAGTGCTGAAATTAAAACAAAGAAACAAAAACCCAACCAAACAAAAATATCATTTCCCACAAAAATATCCTTTAACAAGAGAGGAGAGATAAATACTTTTCCAAACAAACAAAAACTAAGGAATATTGTCATCACTAGAACTGCCTTACGATTACTAAAGGGATTTCCTCAAGTTGAATAAAATAATGCTAAGCAGCAGCATAAAAGCATATGAAAGTGTAAATCTCAGGAGTAAAGGAGAACATGTAGACAAATATAGAATAATGAAATACTGTGAAGGTGATTTATTAATCAATTTTAACCCTGGTCTAAAAAGTTAAAAGACAAAAGTACAAAAAATAGCTACAACCACAGAAATTGTTTAATGAATACAATATAAAAATAAGTAAATTCTGACATCAATAACATAAAGAGTGTGTGTGTGCAGGGGTAGTACAAATGTAGACTTTTTGTTTGCAATTGAAGTTATCAGCTCAAAATAGATGTTACAGCAATAAGAAGTTTTATGTAAGCCTCATGGTAATCCCAAAGGAAAAAAATCTAAATCAGATACCAAGAAAAGATAAAGAGAAAATGATCAAAGTATGGCACTAAGAAAATTATCCAATCATAAAGAAAGACAGCAGGAGAGGAATGGAAGACCTAAAGAGTACAAAACAACCAGACAACAATTAACAAAATGACAGCAGTAAAAGTCCCTGTCTATCAATAATTACCTTCATGTAAATAGATTAAATTCCCCAATCAAAAGATATAAAGTGGAGGAATTATTTTTAATAAAAACCACCTATTTCTTATCTAAAAGGACTTTAGATTTAAGAACACAAGTAGGAAAAAGATATTGCATGAAAATGGTAACCAAAAGAGAGCAGGGGTGGCCATACTTATATCAGACAAAATAGACTTTAGGTCAAAAACTTTAAAAAGAAACAAAGTGGGACATTATATAATGATAAAAGGGACAATTTATTAAGAGGATACAACAATTGTAAATACGTATGTGCCCAACATTGTGACACCTAAATACATAAAGCAAATATTAAAGGATCTGAAAAGAGAGATAGATTGCTATATAACAATAACAGGGGACTTTAGTGCCCCACTTTCAACAATGGTTAGATTATCCAGGCAGAAAATTAATAAAGAAACAATGGACTTGAACAACACTTTAGACCAAATGGACCTAACAGACATACACAGAATATTCCAAACAACAGCAACAGAATACACATTCTTCTCAAGCACACATGGAACATTCTTCAGGACAGATCATATGTTAGGCAACAAAACAAGTCTGATCAAATTTAAGAGGATTCAAATTATCTCAAGTATATTTTCCAATGACAATGGTAAAAAACTAGAAATCAATAACAGGAGAAATCTTAGAAAATTCACAAATACATGGAAATTAAACAACATGCTCCTGAACAAGCAATGGGTCAAAGAAGAAATCAAGAGGGAAATTGAAAATATCTTGAGACAAATGAAAATGGAAACACAAAATACCAAAACTTAGGGGATATAAGCAAAAGCAGTTCTAAAAGGGAAATTTATAGAAATAAATGCTATATCATAAAAGAAGATCTCAAGCAATCTAATATCACACCTTAAAGAACTAGAAAAAGAAGAATAAACTGAACCCAAAGTTAGCAGAATGAAGGAAATAGCAAAGATCAGAGCAGAAATGAATGAAATAGAGACTAGAAAAACAACAGAAAAATATCAATGAAACTAAGCATTGATTTTTGAAAAGATAAACAAAATCAACATACTTTTAGTTTGACTAACAGTAAAAAGAGAGGACTCAAGTAAAATCAGAAATGAAAGATGAGACATTACAACTGGTACCACAGAAATACAAAGAATCATAAGAGATTACTATGAACAATTATATGCTGATAAACTGAATAACCTAGAAGAAATGTGTAAATTTCTAGACATATACAACTTACCAAGACTGAGTCATGAATAAATAGAAAATCTGGACAGATCAATAATGTTTAAGAAGACTGAATTAGTCACAAAGTCTTCCATCAAAGAAAAGCTCTGGACCTGATGGCTTCATGGGTAAATTCTACCAAACATTTAAAGGAGAACTAATACTATTCTTCTCAAACTCTTCAAAAAATTGAAGAAGAGTGGATACTTCCAAACTCATTTTATGAGGCCAGCATTACTCTTATACCAAAGCCTGCAGAAAAAGCATTTGAAAAAATTCAATATTCTTTCAAAATAAAAACTCTCCCCAACTTAGGTATAGAGGAATGTACTTCTGCACAATTAAGACATGTGTAAATAGCCCACAACCAATATTATACTCAATGGTGAAAAACTGAAATATTTTCTTCTAAGACCTGGGACAAGGCAAGAATGCCCTCTCTCATCACTTCTATTCAACATAGTACCAGAAGTCCTAGCCAGAGAATTGGGCAAGAAAAAAATAAAATAAAAGACATTCAAATAACAAAGAAAAAAGTAAAATCTTTGTTTGCAAATGACATGATATAATATGTAGAAAACTCTAAACGCTACACACACACACACACACACACACACACACACACACAACTGTTAAAACTAATAAATAAATTCAGCCAAGTTGCAGTAGCTAAAAACATACAAAGTCATTTGTGTTACCATATACTAATAACAAATTATCTAAAGAGAAAATTAAGGAGACAATCTCATTTACCATAGGATCAAAAATAGTAAAATAATTAAGAATAAACTTAACCAAAAAGGTGAAAGATCTGTACACTGAAAACTATAAAACACTGATGAAATTAGAAGCAAAGAAATGGAAAAACATGCTGTGTTCATGGATTATAATTAAGATTGTTAAAATGTACATTCTAACCAACATGATCTACAGATTCAATACAATCTCTGTCAAAATCCCAATGACATTTATTACAGAAATAGAGAAAAAAACAAAAAAAAACCCTAAAATGTATATGGAAGCACAAAAGACCCTGAATAGGCAAAGCAATCTTGAGCAAGAAGAACAAAGCCAGAGACATCTTGCTTTCTTATTTCAAAATATATTACAAAACTACAGTAATCAAAAAATTATAGTACAGGCATAAAAACTGACAAATAGACCAATGAAAGAAAATGGTGAGCCCAGAAATAAACCAAGGCAAATATGGTCAACCGATCTTCAACAAGGCTTCCAAGAATAAAAAATGGTGAAAGGATAGTCTTTTCAACAAGTTCTGCTTTGAAAACTGAATATCCACATCCAAAATCATGAAATGAGAACCTTATCTTGCACCATGCGCAAAAATTAACTCAATATGCATTCAAGATCTAAGCATAAAACTAGAAACCATAAACTTGTATAAGAAAACATTGGGAAAAAATTTCTAGACACTGGTCTGGGCAATGATTTTTCTTTTAGATATGACACAAAAAGCACAGGCAACCAAGAAAAAATAGACAAGTGGGATTATGCAAAACTAAAAAGCATCTGCACAGCCAAAGAAACAATCAAACAAATGTAAAGACAAATTTGTTTTATTCTTTCATATTATCTTTTAGCATATTTTGTAATAGCACATTATAGTTTCCATTTTTATTGTGCATTTCTGGAGTGCTTTCACTGCTTTATGAATTTTACTGTATGTCTGTCTTTTTCTTTCTCATAGTGATTTTGAACAGGATTTCACCTCAATAATTTTTGTAGCTCATTTTATTATAAAATTGGTTTCCCTAGATTTATAGAATGAGGTGTGATTCATTTTAGCTTTGATAAACTATCAAAATATTCAAGAGTTCACAAAGCTCAGATAGCTCTAGTTCCTCTCGACCCTACATTAGGCCCTTCAATTCATGTGCAATTTGATAGTCAGAAACTTCTCTCATTTCAGCTGTTATCCTCATATTGAACAGATTTGCTTTACAGTGACTATCTGTTGGCTATTTTGGGGTTATCTTATTCTTTAATTTGTCAGATTACCTTGATCTTTCTCCCCTTCATCCAAGATAGATGTCAATAGTTTGCCAGCTTGAAAATCTCAGAAATAAGATTACTCCCTGCCTCCTCCTCCCTGTGGAAGAGGGAGTGGGGCGGAAGAGCCCAGGAGATAGGTAAGTGCAGCCATCCACCCCAACCCGGCTGGCGAAGGAACACTCAGACGTGGTGGGGGTTCTGTTAAGCAGTTCCGTTTATTCAACTCAAAACCTACATATTTATGCATAAATGGGCTAAATGGGCGGGGGATTCTGGCGGGGGTCTCTACCTAACAAGCCAATCACCCTATAGGTCATGCGTGCATGCATGGCTCCTGCCTATGCTTATAGTAAAGATCATCAAGTGTCCACGAGCCCGGAAGGCTCTCTGCACCAATGATGTTTAGCCCCGTAAATGGGGCGAGGTTTTACCTGACCCCATAGTCACTCCCCTTTCACATCCTCCAGGCGCCATCCTGAACATGTGTGAAAAACAAAGACGGGAACAAGCAGTCGCCATTAGGTGTAGCAACCATCTGTGCCAGGAAGGTAGCTGCTGCCCAACAATTAGGGATATTCTACAAAATAACAAACCTATAATCTTCAAAAATGTCAAGATTATGAAAGTTAAAGAATGAGTAAGAAACCCTCGCCTATTGGAGGAGATTAAAGAGACATGACAAATAGACATTTGGGGGATGTTGGCAGACAATTTTCCATGAGCCTTCACATTTTTTTTGTACACGCTGTTCACAGAGGTACTTAATGGAATTTATTCTGCACGATCTTTTTAAGCATAGTTGTATAACAAAAAGCTTTGGAAGATATGGCATTTTTCTTTGAAGAAGATCCTAAGTTTATTCACTAACCGGATAACTAATAAAAAGAATAATGTCTCCCTCCAGGGCAAAGGTTAGGTAGGATAGATTTCAGCCCATCACAAAAAAAAAAAAACTTCGAGGTTTCCTAGGCTCAAGGTTTTTCATCAGTGGTGCTATCCCGCTGCTTGTGCAGCATCTACCTAAGCCACACCATGTCACCTCCATGGAAATTGAAGAGCAAAAGAATTTGACATAAACATGAAGCTTATGTTGTTTGCTATTGTATGAGTAAAAAATTTCCTGTCTCTGACCCAAGAACTGTATGTATATAGTCTGTGTCTATGAATTTATTATGGGTTAACTTAGTTTACAAGTGGGGTAAAATCTGATAAAAATTTGACAGGGTAATTGGCAAAAATTGAATCTGCCTGGTGATTATATGGTAATTATTTATTTATGTTAATATCCTGGTTTTGATAGTTATTATGATTGTGTTGTACAAAGTCCTTTTGTATAGGAAATACACAGTAAATTATATGGTAATGATGGGAGCCATGTAAAAAATGTATTTCCAAAGTGTCAGAAAAAAAATGTTACTGGTATTATGTGTGTAATTTTTCCATAAGTTTGAAATTTCAAAATTCAAAGGATATATTAAAAATGAAGATAACAGAGATAAAATGGGTTCAAAAGAAAGACACAAATATAAAGATTCAACACATATTTTTAAAAATTTCAATCAAGAAAAAGCAACAGCAAGAGAACAGAGCAAATACAAATAACTTTAACAAAATTGAAAAAAAAATATACACTGTCAGCTTTAAAAGACAATAACAAATCACATTATATACCTAAGAATATTGAAGGAGAATTATCAACACCAAGAAATGTTCTAGTAAATATATTGGATATTTTAAAAAGAAAAAAATAATGTGGGTATTTAAAAAAATAGAGTAAGAGACTTACAAGGGGAAGAAAATTAGATTACCATCAGAGGTTTTACACTGAGATTTATAGTAATCATTTTTCTGTATTTTTTTATACTTTTAAAAAACAAGTTTGTATGACAAAAAAACAGATAAAAATATCTGAGATATTCAAGGAAAGAAAATGTAAGGCAAGAAACACACACACTGATTATTAAGTATAAAAGTCAGCGATAGACTGTTATTTACATGAATATGCAAGAATTCAGGGATTATTTTTCCTGTAAAAACTTCCTGAATAATATACTTAAGAACAAGCTTCAGAAAATCAAAATGACCAGAGAAACATTGACATAACAAGTGGTGGATGTTAAATATATATTTTACGGTAAATGTACACTAAAATTGGGTTAAAAGGGATAGAGAATGGTGTGTAATAAACGTACGTTCTCACAATGAAGTATGGTAAAACTATTTCAAAAGCATAGGGATAATGGAAAAAGCATATGCCAAAAAATTTGTAACTGTTTTAATGAATGGTACTGTGTTTCATAGCATTAGTATTATTAAACCAAAGTAGTTGTGTGTTTAATGTAGAATAAAGCAATGAGTAAGGATAGGCTATCCAATTCTTCCTGTGTTATTGAGAACCAGGTTTCTTTGTGTGTAGGAAAAAAAAAAGAAGCTAAAGACTACACACGCACACACACACACACACACACACACACACACACAAAATCTCCTCAATCTGTCCTCAACAAAGGACTAAAATCAATGACTAGGAAAAAAAAAAGAAGCTAAAGACTACACACGCACACACACACACACGCACACACACACACACACAAAATCTCCTCAATCTGTCCTCAACAAAGGACTAAAATCAATGACTAGCCCTGTAGCAATGAGCATCCATACTATTCACATTATAACCTTGAAATACCACCGCCAACTACAGAGACTAGGACTTCTTAGAAAAATGGCTGCTTTCAAGTAGGTACAGGAAATATTCAAGATGGCTTTGAACATCTAATTACAGTAGATATTAAAGAAGCCCTCAAAACTAGCAGAGTTATGGCAATAAGACATAGGAGCCAAAGTCGAGACAATCTGAACTTCAATAAACATAATATCTGCAAATGACCAAAACCCATTGATTATGCTTAAATTATGTGTTGCTAATGAAATTAAAATAAAAGAAATAAATAAAACTTTGTCACTTATGGGGAATAATAGGGAACTAATTCATTATTTTGAAAACTGGTAATTAAAGAAAATAACCAAATATTTATCCTGGCTTTCTTATAGGAACTGAATCAAGGGGTAAACTATATACTAAGTAAAGAAAGCAGCTCTACAAGGCATAACCAAACTTATCTGTGATGAAAAGGCACAGCAGCATCCTGGTCATGCCAAAGGGCTCAGATCAGGCTCTAATCAAGCCTCTGGAGCCAGCTGATGCTTTGCAGGGAATACACAAGACAGAGAGTTGTTGAACAATAAATATGCAATTGGCAAAATTCACACTGCGGGGAATTCTACAGATCAAATGACTTTGCTCAAATCCTTCAACAGTTACAGGTAAGGGAAATGATTACTATAAAATTCAGGATAGTGGATAAATTTGGTAGGAAGAAAGGGGATTGTGATGGCAGTAGGACATTTACCTGAGCATCTAGGGTGGCTGACGAAGTTGCATTTCTTGACAGGGTAGTGTGTTGAAATTGTACTTGTTTTATAATAATTCTTTATGCTGTAGACATTTTCTGTGAGATTGTGTGATTTTCTGCCAGTCATCTATCACAGCTAAAATGTAAAAATACATAAACAGTGACTGTGGGAAAATTGGGTTATAGAAAAACACACAAGATATAAATAAATAGTTTGTATTAATCATGAACCTATATGAAGAGCTATAAATAATAATATATTATTAAATTTGTTATAATATAAAAATTTGAGTATTATGATTTATATGATATTTCTTAATAATGAGTTAACTTATACATGAACATAAACAGCAATCAAAATTAGGGTAAGAATCATAAATTCAAAGTAGTGATTGAAAGTTACTAGTTTGAAAGTAAGCAAATAAAATGGTGATGCAAAAATACATTAGGCAAAATCTAAATAGATAAACTAGTTTTAGATATAACAAAAAAAGTAAAAATATTTACAATTAAATTTGTTAATCAAAATGAGGAATTTTAGTCATCAACAAGTGTCATAAAAATATCTCAGTATTATATGGGAAATAAATAAATAACAGAATTAGTTATTAACTTATCAGATATGTTAGCAAGGGGACCCCAAGAATGCCAAATATCTGAATTATTAAAATGAAATATATGTGTAATATGAAGGACATTTCAATCATGATGACCTTTTACCTTTAAATATAACAAAAGCAAAAAGGACAATGAAAAGAATATAGTATAAAATGTAGTTCTTTTTCAGTATATAGTAATTATATGGTAATTGAATGAGAATCAATGTAGCAATCAATATGTAATCTCTGTTCTATCTTTATCCATATAATTTTGGCACCTCAATTTAGTGGTTTTACTATTTAAAAAAAATTATAGTATCTTATTTCACTAAAGTTCAAGAGATCAAAACAATTGCAACAGAACTTATGTTTCTCTAAAATATACCATAAAACAGTGCCATGTTATTTGAATCCTCATTGTAAATTACTCTCACTAAAACTAAAGGCTCCCTATGTAATATTAAAATGCTTCAGCATATGGTCTGTTCCTGCCAAGTCAGGTTGAAATTTGATGCCCACTGTGTCAGTGTTGGGAGGTGGGGCCTAGTGAGAGGTGTTTGAGTAATGGAGGTGGGTTCCTCATGAATAGATTAAAGTCCTCCTATGGGGTGAGTGAGTTTCTGCTCTCAAGGGAATGGGAATGAATCTCTCATGAGACCAGGTTTTTAAAAATAGTCTGGCTTCCTCAGTTTCTCTCATTTCCTCCCTCATGATGTGATCTTTTTGCATATATCGTGCTCCCATTCCATTTTCCACCAGGAATTGAAACAGCATGAGGCCCTCAGCAGATGCAACTGCCCAATCATGAACTTTTCATCCACCAGAATCGTGAGACAAATAGACCTCTTTTATTCATAAATTATTCAGCCTCAGGTATTCTGTTATATCAGCCCTAAACAGACTAAGACAGAAAATTAGTGCCAAGAAGAAAGGTTGTTGCTAATAATGAATACCTGAAAATGTTGAAACAGCTTTGAAACTGGGCAGTGGAAAGAAGCTAGAAGAGTTTGCAGAAGCAAGCTAATAAAAAAACCTAGATTCTGGTGAGATCTTAGAAGACAACAAGCCTAGGAAGTCTGGAGCTTCTTAGAGATTTCTTGTAACCAGAATGCTGATGGAAATATGGATAGTATTATGATGAAGTCTCAGTTGGAACTGAGTAACAAGGTTTTGGAAACTGGGGTGAAGGGCATCCTTGTTATAAATTGGCAAAGAACTTGGCTGCACTGGGTCCATGCTCTAGGTTTTTGTGGAAGGTGAAACTTAGGAGAAATGAACTAGGGTATCTGGCAGAAGAGGTAGCTAAAAAACAAAATATTTAGGCTGCTGCATGGCTACTTTTAACCATTTACATTAAGCTGTGAGAGGAAAAAAAA
>NW_007744434.1:15995-16634 GCF_000696425.1 Galeopterus variegatus
AAAAAAAATGAACTAAAAATAGAAGTTAAAACAATAAGGGAAGCAAAGCAGAAAGATTTGGTAAACTCTCAGCCTGTACATTTTGTAGAGAATGAAAGAGAACTTGTAAAAGATGAAACCAAGGGTGTAACCAAGTGACCAATTAATGAAAAGACTGGAATGAACAGAACAAAACCAGAGACTATTTGTCAGAATAATGGAAGAAAGACCCTAAAACATTACAGAGATAATCACAGGCCCAGAAGCCTACAAGGAAAGAAAGGCTTCAGGGTATAGGCCCCCAGGATTACTACACAGGCTCTCTATCCAGGGCCACCTCAGGATGCTGCTCCCCACATCCTGGCCCCTTTGGCTGCTCAAGGCATGACTTAAGCAGCTCCAGGTGTGGCTTGTGCCACTTCTCCAGAAGGTATGAGTTGTAAACTTTGGCAGCATCCATATGATGTTAATTTTGCAGGCATGCAGAATGCAAGAGCGATGGAGGCACAACAACCTTCCACCTAGAGATGAGAGAGGCAAGATGGCAACGGGTCTGGAGCGAGCATGCCAGAGGACAGAGAGAGCCTGAGAAGTGTGCGGTGTGCTGCCAGAGTACTATTTGCATTTCCAAGAGCAACAAAAAACAAATAAATCACTGAT
>NW_007744435.1:0-16634 GCF_000696425.1 Galeopterus variegatus
CCCCCCCTCCAGCCCTGCCCCCATGGAGGCCATTCAGCAGTCCATCCCCCACAGTAAAATAAAATGACCATAATGAGAACAGTCACCCACACATGTGCACAGCGCTTTACAGGTTACAAAGTGTTTCACATACATCATCTCATCAATTCCTCACAACAGCCCTGTGAGGTAGGCAGGGCAGGGGGTAATGTTCCCATTTGTACAGATGTGGAGACTGAGGCCTAGAGAGGGCCAGTGACCCACTTTAGGCCACACATCAAGTCACTGGCAGAGCGGGGACCAGAAGCTAGATCTCAGTACCGCCTCTGGCCTCTGACTCTCTCCACTGACTGTGCTGTCCCCCAGGAGGACCCAGCCCCTATCCAGAGTCTCAGCCACACCCTAGCCAGGCCCTCCACCCCCTGGCAGTAGTGCTGCCTGGAAGCCCAGCAGCCGGGCCCTCCACCTGCTCCCTGCAAACAGCCAACCCAGACCTGGGCAGGGTGGGTGGGCAGCTGGGGCTGGAACCTCCTTTCCTGTTTTCCTGAGTGATCCCCCCCCACAGGGGAAGAGAAGAGAAAGGAGGAAGAAGAGGAGGAGGAGGAAGAGAAAAACAAGAAACTGAGTTGGAAGAGGGCCCTGGAGCAATCAGGACGTCAAAAGTTTGCATTCCGACTAGCTATAGGAAATAGTTTTTTTTTTCTTTTTATTATTTCAAGTTTTCATAAAAATCCATACTTATTGAAACCCAAGTTACAGAAGAAGTTCGTAACTTTTTTTTATTGAATTATTGACTGCCGCATGTCGGTTCATTGGCTTTCAACTGAAGTCTGTCAACACACGCCCCTGTGCAGGTGGGGTCCCCAGGCCTGGACTTCTGAGGTCCTGGTAGAAAGAGGGCAGGTGGTGAGGGCTGGCGGGGGGCAGCAGAGGACAGGGGTGGCTGGGAGAAAAAGAGTGTGTGTGGAGGGGGCGGGAGGAACTGGGGAGTAAGTTGTGGCGGCCAGGCCCCTTCCCCTGCCTGGCACGCCCGGGGTCCCTGCCCCCCGCCCTGTCCTCATATCATCTTCATGTTGAACTTGCGGGGTGCGTCGGCAGAGCTGATGCCTGCGTCCGACTTTCTGGGCACATACTCGATCTCGATGTTGTGCTTCGTGTTGCCCTTGCCCCGGCTCCAGAGAAATAGCAGCACCAGGCAGAAGAGTACGACGCCCAGGAAAGAGATGAAGCCCATGGTGGTGGCGATGATGAGGGTCTTGATGTCGAAGGGAAAAGGCACGGTGGCACGGGTGCTGTTGGCCTCTCCTTCGCCCGGCTGGTTGGAGATGAAGGCGAAGGTCTTGTTGGGGACGACGCCCAGGAAAGAGATGAAGCCCATGGTGGTGGCGATGATGAGGGTCTTGATGTCGAAGGGAAAAGGCACGGTGGCGCGGGTGCTGTTGGCCTCTCCTTCGCCCGGCTGGTTGGAGATGAAGGCGAAGGTCTTGTTGGGCTGATGGGGCCAGTCGGGAGAGTAGCTGCGCACATGCAGGTGGGCAGGCATGGAGTCGTTGCCGCCCGCGTTGGCTGCGATGCACAAGTACGTGCCATTGTCCTGCACCTGGGCGTAGCGCACCTCCAGCGTGCCATCAGGGAAGACCGTGAGCCGCCCATTGCTCTTGGCTGAGACCAGGTGCTTGCGGGGCGAGAGCCAGAGGATGGCAGGGGGTGGGTCGCCATCTGCCCTGCACACAAACTGCACCGTGTGGCCCTCATCCACAAACACCTGCTGGGCCTTGCGGTCCCGGATGCGGGCGCGGCGGCAGGTGAAGTAGTTGGGCAGGAGCACATCAGGGAAGTCCTTGAACTCCTTGCCCTGGACGAACTCAGGAGTGGCACAGGTGGGCTGCTGCCGGTTGAAGTTGAGCCGCCAGCGGCGCCGGAACACCCACAGGAGCCGGCAGTCGCAGGCCAGCGGGTTGGAGTCCAGAATGAGCGTCTCCAGGTTGCCCACCGAGTGGAAGGCTGATTCCTCCAGTGTGGTCAGCTGGTTGCCGGAGACGTTGAGCACACGCAGGTAGTTGAGGCCACGGAAGGCATAGGGCTCCACCACGGCCAGCTGCCCACCCACCAGCTGGATCTCCTGCAGCCGCAGCAGCTCGTGCAGCATGGAGCCCTCAATGATGCTGATGGGGTTGTAGGAGAGGTTGAGGAAGCGGAGATAGACCAGGTGGCGCACGGCCAGGTAGGGCACGGCGGTCAGATTGCAGTGCGTGATGGACAGGGACGTCAGGTTGAGGCCATAGAGGCAGTTGGGTGTCATGGTATCCAAGTAGGGCCAGTGGGAGATCTCCAAGACCTTGAGTCGGTACAACCTCTTGAAGGAATAGTCCCGGATGGCATTGATGTTGAGGTGCCGGAGCCTCAGGACGATGAGGCCATGCAGGTGGGACAGCGCCTCGGTGGGGATGGAGGTCAGGTTGCATTTCTCCAACGTCAGCTGCTCCAGGCTGTTGAGGCCGCTGAAGGCGCGGTGGGAGATGTAGACGAGGTCGTTGTCACCGACCTCCAGTGACTTGAGGTTGTACAGGTCCTGGAACATGTAGTCTAGCAGGATGACGATCTTGTTCTCGCTGATGTCCAGCTTGGTCAGGTTACTGAGGCCAGTGAAGACGCCTAGGGGGATGAGCTTCAAGCGATTGCTGCGGAGACCCAGCGTCCGGAGGTTGAAGAGGTTGTTGAAGGCGCCGGGTTCCACGGCGCTCACAATGTTCTCGTTGAGTTCCAGCTCCTCCAGGTGAGGGAAGCTGGCAAACTCGTCCTGGTTGAGAGTTTTGATGCGGTTCTTGCCCAGATCCAGCAGGCGAGTCTCGGTGGGGATGCCCTCAGGCACAGCCACAAAGCGCTTGCGGTGGCACAGCACAGCGCGGTCCTGGGCAGAGCACTCGCAGCGGGGTGGGCAGCCTGTGGCCGAGCCTGACAGCACGGAGCCCAGCACTAGCAGGAGGATGGGCTGCCAGCAGGCCAGGATGGGGCTGGGCATGCTCCTCACACCCCCCACCAGCATCCTCTCGCTCACCTGCAGCCAGGAGCAAGCACAGGACAGGGGTGGTAGTTAGAGGACAGTGTATGGCTGGACCTCACCCTAAGCCCTCTGTACCCCCCAGCACTTCTGCCTCATCAGGATGTCCCAGACACAGATAGGGAGGCGGGGGTCCAAAGTGGTATATGACATTTTCTTGGGACTCTGCAGTGAGGTCCAGATGCCCAGGCCAGAGGGCCTCCTGCCACCCCCTGCTGCTTCCCCCTTGTTTCTTCCCAAAGGACCCTCCCAGCACCTCTGGGATGGAGGAGGTACAGGGAAGGGGTGGGGTCATCTCAGAGGAGCCAGTGTTGGCGCCACTGCCTTTACATTTCCCAGGCAGTGTGACTCCAGGCATGCACGCTGCCCTGAGTCTCAGTTCCCTCTGTGCTCATCAGGGATAAATCCAGACCTGCAGAGTTGTCCTGGGGCTCACAGAGGGGATCAAAGGGGCTCAAGGGCCGAGGCCTCTGGGAGAGTAGCAACGAGCAGGAGCATGTCTGGCCTCCAGCCTGCTGGGCAAGGGCTTCTGAGGCTGTTGGGGATCCCATGCTCTTGGCTTTTAGCCCTGAGCTTTCCCAGCTGCAGATACCACACCGCCTCCTACCAGCACTGCAGCTGAGCCCACAGCCCAGGAGTCCTGGGCAGTCGGCAAGCCCAATGGTACAGGGTCATGTTCACAAATCTCCTCCCTGATGGGGTTCCTAGATGGTAGAGGGCACCCCCATCCAGAAAGCCCAGCCCTGAAACCTCCATCCATGCCTCCCCCTGCACCTGCAAATCCCTACCTGGCCTCCCTGTGAATCTCTCGGATTCTTCCCTTCCTCTGGGTCCCATCAGTGACCCAGCTCAGACTCCTGGGCTCAGGGACCAGGACCATGTTTTCCTACCTCCTGGCCTTGGCTCCTGCAGTTCTTTCCTTCCCCTGCCTATTGAAATCCCATCTTCAAGGCCTAATTTAAATCCACTGCTCTTAAAAGCTTTTTCTGATCCCCAATAGAAAGTGCACTCCCCCTCAAAAGACCCTCTAGCCTCCATCCGTCTGTCTCTCAGGGTTCCCATCACCTTCTGCCTAGTACCAAGGTTCCTTGCAGCAGCTAGTCTGAGGGGGGAGCAGGCAGACTTTCACAGCCCAGGATGGCACGGGCAACCCTGGAGGTGCCAGTCTACTTCAAGGCACTGGGGACACTGAGGATGTGAGGCTTGTTCAAGCTGGGCTTGTTCCTGAAGAAATTCAGGACTCGGGTGGTGGTGCTGAGAGAGATGGTTCTGGGAGGGGTCCAGGTGAGTACAGGCTGCAGGTGCAAGGAACAAGGGGGTGTGGGAACTATCACTCTCTCCCATCCTGTGTTCGCAGGCCTTTTGTTCCCACTTCTGCCCCAGGCTGCCTCCCCATCTCCTCCATCCCTCCCCTCTCCCTGTCCACCTCCTTGGGAAACAGCCAGGCAAGCAGGGTGAGCAGGGGGCTGGGAGGGCTGGCCCAGTCTCTAGGAGTTACTGCCTCCAAGCTCCAGGGGATGGACCCCGTGGTCCCTGGGGGTCAAACTGCAGCCCTCTCCACGCCCTACACTCACAGCCCTGAGGGGACTCATTGCGGGAAGGGGAGGCCCAGGGTGATGTCCCATCTCTGCCCCAGCTCAGGTCCTTTGCCCACACCTCCTACCGCTCTCCATGCCTCCACACAGCCTCTGCTTTCAAGGCCACAGGTCACCCACACTTGTCATCCATACGTCAACCATTAAGGCAACTGAGGCTCCAAGAGGCTGTGGCTGCTAAAGGACACCCAGCTGGTGAAGGGGGTGGATTTGGCACAGGAGCTCTGGTCTGTCAGACTCCAGCGATGCCACACACTTTTGAATGCTCTGCCAGTCTCCCAGGACTGACAGGCACTTCCTGGTTATTGACTGACTGAGCGACTGATTAACCAGAGTGGACTCTGGGTGTCCCTGACATGTTCTGGAATCTGCAAGGCTTTTGTGATCCCCAAGGGCTTTGTGATCCCCTCTCATCCTCTCTCCAGACTCTTCTGCAGTTCAGCCTGTCCCCACCCCACATCCACCAGGCTATTTTCCAGTCACACACGCTCCACTGACCCACCAGAAAAGCAAACATCCTGACAGGCGATCAATAAGTAATTGGGCCAGCAGCTGGGGCTGGCGCGGGTGTGAGGCTGGAGACCTCGAGAGGTAAACAGGACTTTTAGCATCCAGCTCGGGGCTAGGCTGGCGGGCGGAGTGGGAGCTGCTGGAGAGAAGGCTGAGGAATGCGAGGGGCAGAGTGAGGACAGGGGCCACTCTGAGATGCTGGCAAGCTCCCCATACAGACATGAATGTGGCATTTGAAGTCTCCACCACCTGGCCTCAAACTACCCACCTACCTCCTCTCCCACCACTCCCCCCCAGCCAAGCCAGCCAGGTATTCCCACCTTGTCCTGTACATTCCTGCCTCTAAGCCATCTCCTTTGGGAGAACTGTCACAGCCTCCTGCCCCAGCAGCCTTTGTAGCCTTCCACCCCAAAGGCTGCCTCCTCCATGAAGCCATCCTTGATTTACTCAGTCAGTATCATCACTTTCCCACAACCAGCAGCCGGCTGGTGCAGGGATTAAACCTTAGATCTTGGTGTTATCAGCATCATGTTGTAACCAGCTGAGCTAGGTGGCCATCCTAAATCTACTTTATTCTTATTAGTAGTGATATCATGCAATTGGCATATAGCACATCTCATTCCAAAAGTGGTTTGAGCAACTTGACAGAAAAATTATGCTATAAGAAAATAAAAAGATAAAAGCTAAAGAAGGGAAGCCAGTCAGGAAGGAATGCCACAAATTCCTGCATAATGACTAAAGGTGAGAGCTTCCTAGTGACCTGAGCAAAGAGGGAAACATGCTTCAACATCTCAGCACTTGGCACCTCTCCTTCAATGTATGTTTCGTCCAGGGTCAGTCATGGATGCATTTATTTCACTTGCTACGGAGTGCTGTGCCCAAGGGCAGAGAGTGTGTTTGCAGCCTCAGAGCAAAGTACGGCACCGAACAGACCCTATTGAATGTTCTTTGAAAGGAAATATATGTGCATGAGTGACTTTTGGCAAGGGTGGAAGCCCCTCTGATGGGGCTGACCCTGGAGCAGGCCCACTGAGCAATGAGACCTGGGGGATTTAAATAACTTGGTAAAAAAGCTGGGCAGCCTAGCCCTGTGCAGCTGTCACCCACAAGCCTGGCAGTTAGACCTAGAAAGTGAGTAATGTGCCATGCTCCATGGGACCAGGATAGCTCTAGGAAGGCACATCCTCTAAACTGCTTCATCCCCTGCCTTTTATATGTGGCTGTTCTGACAGGCAGGGAAACTGAGGCCTGGAGAGGCTCGGATGCCTGCCCAAGCTGGCACAGCAAGAGCACAGCATGTTGGGCCTAGCCTCCTGGTCTCACATCCCCATGGGGTCCCTGTCATCTAGGGCTGCTGGTGGGGTCATGTCTGAGGGCTCACCCAAACTGCTGAGTGGACTACGTGCTGCTCCCGCCATCCTGGCATCATTAATCCTGCTGGCTACTCCTGCAATTGCCAAGAAGAGGTGTTTTATGCATTTTAATCAGCGTTTTATTTTGGATCCTTGCCCCCTGAAGGGTTTCGCACAATGGCAAGAGTTTAAAAATTGAACCAATAAATACAAAGGAAATAAACATCAAAGGCAGGCAGGTGGGCAGGCAGAGGAGAACATGCCCAGGGCATGGCGCACAGCCCTGGCAGCAGCCTGAGTCCTCCCCAGGCCCCGAGCAGTGGGGGGAGCCGGGCATCAGACTGTGCTGCAGAGGGCGAGACCCGGGCTCTGAGCTGCCCTCGCAGTGGGGAGGGACAGGCCACCAGCCCCCAGCCACACCCTCACTCGTGCCCCTGGGCAGATAGGGCCAGCCCACTGTGTGACCTGGGGTGACACCTGCCCTCTCTGGCCTGTTTCCCCCACTGCACAATGAGGGGCTACATTCCAGGGTCCCCAAGGGAGATGACAACAGAAACTGGACTTTCTCCAGCTGAAAAGTCAACATTATCGATCCTGGTTAAGGGATAAATGGGAGTAGGGGGCTCAGGCCCCAAACCGCAGTTTCACTCAGGCTGGAAGGATCTATATGAGGGTGGCCCCAGGCTGGCTGTCTCCCCTGACTGCGGCCTCACATTCGGGCTGTCCCTGTAGGGGCTCAGGGTGGGGAGGGTGACTGGTGGAGAAGGAAGGGGCATGGGATCACCCATGGTGGCCTTGGAGAGTGGCTCTGTCCCATAGGGCAGCAACTGGAAGCCCGTGGGGGTGGGGCGTGCCTCCTCCACAGTACCCAGCCAGGCCCACCCAAGACAGACACCCTCTTCAGAAAAGGGGCTAACATTGGACGCACTCCTGTTATGTGCCAGGTGTTAGGGGTGGGGCGTGCCTCCTCCACAGTACCCAGCCAGGCCCACCCAAGACAGTCAGACACCCTCTTCAGAAAAGGGGCTAACATTGGACGCACTCCTGTTATGTGCCAGGTGTTAGGTTTTATGCACATTGTCTCAGAAACCCTCACACCAGCATTCAAAACAAGCATTTCTTACCCATCTTACAGATGAGAAAAACAGGCTCCAAAAAGAGAATTCACTTGCCCTAGGCCCAGGCCACAGGCTAGGAGGTGCAGAGCTCTGTTCCTCCTGGTCAGGCTGCCTGCCCCAGGAGCCACCTGCTGTGAAGGGGGTTTGTCTCAGACCCCGCAGGCCAGTCCAGAGGAGGGGCCCCCAGGGCTGAGGGAAGGCGCCAGTCCTCAGATAGCTGCATCCAGGCACCCTGTCCTCAAAATCCAACCCAAGCCTTTCTCCGACTGTCAGAAAGCGGTACCTGGACTCCTTTTAAAGACACTCCATTTGGGCTTTCCTGGCCTAATCCCTGCTGAGGTGTGAATGGCTGATAATGGCTTAAGGTGTGAGCTGCTAATGGGGGAAATTCAGTCACCGGCCAGTCTAATCCTCAGGGCTGTGCTGAGAGCCCGGGGAGAGCAGGGGCTGCCTCCTGGCACATGGGGAGGGACTGAAGGTGGACAGGAAACCCTAAAGGAGGAGTCCAGCACCCAGGCTGAGCTCCTGCAGGAGGAATCCAGAGGGAGTGCGCAGTGGCAGTGGTGGCCTGTCTCCTCCCGGCTGGGGCTGGCCGCCCGCCTCTGCCTGCCCTCCCCTTCTCCCTCCTCCTCCTCCTTCCGCCGCCCCCCACGGGGAGAGAAAAATCAACCTGGAAGAAAATTGAGGTCATGTCCTTTGTCGTGTATAATTCTTTATTTTCCTCTTGCTCTTGGTTCTGGCAAAGAGTCGCTGGCCCCCAGGGTGCATGTGTGTGCGGCCCGTGTGGGCGCGTGTGCCTGCTGCCTCTCCTCCCGCCACTCCCGGCCCTCCTTGGCCCAGCGCCACCAGCCCCATCTCTTAGGCCCACTCAGAAACTCAGTCCTTTCCCAAATGTGCTCACCTGGCCTCTCAGCCACAGCTGGCTGGAGGGTGCCAACAGGGCAGGGCGTGGCTGCTCTCTGGGGCAGGTGGAACTCAGGCAGCCGCCAGGCATCCCAGATGCCCTGGACTCCCTGTGTCACCCGGGACAAGCACCTGGCCCCCTGCCCTGAAGGGAGGAATGCCCCTGCCCGGCCCACCACCCACCCCACAGGAGCACAGCTGATCTTGGGAGCTGCCAGCCTTCCAGCCAGCCTGCAACCCCAGGCCATTTGCAGGATAAATTATGAATTTTAATTGTCAAAGCATCTTCGTGTTTAAAGGTTTCTATATATAGGCTCTGCCCTCCAGGAGTGGCCAGTCTGGTGGGGAGAGGCAGGGTTGGGGCAGGGCCTAGAGGAGGCCCATCCTGGGTGAGCAAAGGGCACCAGGCTCCAGCCAGTACATCCCTGCCCTGCTGTGTGACCTTGGGTAAGTCCTGGATGACTGTGTGTCTCGTCCACCCCCTTCACAGCGTTGCCTGTGCGGGGCCCACCTGAGCAGATGGCGCAGCACACCCACTGGATGGCAGCAGTCCCAGAGCTGGGGAGGGTAGGGAAGTGCCTATGTGGGGTGACCTGAGGGTGCCCAAGGAAAACCCAGATCCTGTGCCCCTTGTCTCCCTCCCCATGTCTCTGAGATGCCAACCCAGGTTCTCAGGGACAGGAAGGCACCCCTGAAGGCCTCTGGCCCCATCCCCTGCCCAGGCCAGTGGCCCCTTGAGATACTCTTGCCTCATCCCCACTCACCCTCTCACACCTTCCTGGGGCGCCCTGGGGACCCCTCCCAGCTTCCCCAGCACCCAGGGCTCCTTACCTTGGGAACAGCTCAGACCAGCCTATTCCAGGCTTTGGAGGCTTGAGAACCAGCCAAACCCCACCTGGGACAACCATAGGCCTTAGGCTTGCAGGGGTAGGGGGAGGTCACAGCCTCACAGACCCAGGGCGGGCACTGGGGAGCTGAGGGGAGCCGTGGAACTAGCATGGGATTTGGGACTAGCCAGAGACCTAATAAATATAATGACGATGGTGACTGGAAAAACCCTTCCGTAGGGCCTTTGGTGTGCCAGGCATTGGTCTAACCACTTTACATACAAAAATTCATTTAACCCCACGGTGGCCCATCGAGGTAGGTACTGTTATTATCCCCATTTTCCCATTTTGCAGATGGAGAAAACAGAAGCGCAAAGAGCTTCTGTAACTTGCTCAAGGTCTCAGAGTTAGCATGATTTGAACCCAAGCAGTTTAGTTCCGGAGTCCACACACTATGTCACTTCCCTACACTGCCATGTAAAAAAAAGTAAAAAAAAAAAAAAAAAAAAAGCTAACACTCACACAGCATGGACCGCACGGTTGAATCTCCACAGCAGCCCTGCAAGGTTGGCGTTATTCTCCCCATTTTACTGATTAGAGAACTGAGGCATGGAGAGGTGATGTGACTTGCCCAAAACCACACAGTGATAAGTGGTGGAGCTGGGATTAGGCCTGAGGCAGTTAGATCCCAGGTTGTACCGCCACTCTTGCAAGCTGCCTCTCTCTGATTCAAATTCAAGGGCCCACTGAGCTGCATGATCTTGGGCAAGTGGCTTTACCTCTCAGGACCACAAACCCCTCATTTGGAAAAGGGAGGGCAGACTTCATGCTGCCCTCACAGGGCTGGGGCAGGAGAGTTCAGGAAGAGAGAAGGCAAGAGACATGGATTTGAAGCACACACTTAGTGCTTTGTTGAGTGACCCCACCAACCCTCACCACATTAGCCCCACTTTACTGATGAGAAAACTGAGGCTCTGAGCCACTAGTTCACCTGCCCAAGGTCCAGAGGCATGATAACCTTCTAGCCCATCACACAGGTAAGGACACTGAGGCCTAAGAGCATCAGGGACACGTCCAAGGTCCCACAGCATCTCAGGGCCAGGGTCTAGAAAGAACCCCAACCTCCTGACTACAGCCACCTTCATCACGCAATGGTCATATGGCCACTTGTCTCATGGTGACGCTAGGTCAGGGACGGGTGGAGGTTTGGGTTATTTCTGCCTCAAAAAGGGGAAAAGATTTAAAAAGCAACGTTCTCCCCTAATAAATCACAAAACAAGGTCCAGCAAGTTACCCATACCATGGATATGCAAACTATGAATAAAAAAACACTTGCCCTTCTCTCCTCACACTGGCTGTTCAAGCCCTCTATGCTTAAAGGAATCTGGCCAACCCCTTACCAAAGCTCATTTTTCCAGCCTGGTAAACTGAGCTCAGTATCAAGGAGGTGATGGGCCCCTCTGGTCAGTCACATACAGGTGCTGTCCACACTGGCTGTTCAAGCCCTCTATGCTTAAAGGAATCTGGCCAACCCCTTACCAAAGCTCATTTTTCCAGCCTGATAAACTGAGCTCAGTATCAAGGAGGTGATGGGCCCCTCTGGTCAGTCACATACAGGTGCTGTGTCCTGCTCAGGCATAATTGATGCCATCACCTGGCTGCCTGTTCATGAGAAGCCCAGGCCTGGGGGGAAGAACTGTTACCTCTGCAAATCTCTAAAGGGTGTATCAAGGCAGGGGGTGCAAAGAGGGCGGAAGATGGAGCTAAGGCCTATGGGTGGAGTCACAGGGGAGGTCCCTTCAGCTCGGGGTGAGGAAGCACATGGAATATCAGATGGCTCAAGATGGAATATCTGCCTTGGTAGTGAGTGAGCAGCCTGGTACAAGAGGCATGCAAGCGGAGACCCATGGATCAGGACACTGCAGGAAGGCTCCTCTGCTGGGATCTACACCTCAGCAGACCCTCTCAGCTCTGAGGCACCCGCATCTTGCACCCAAGTTAAGGGACTTGAGATGGCCAGTCCCCCAACCGCACCTGCAGCTCTGCACTGGGGGCCAGGCAGAAGCAGCATGCTGACCAGCTCCACCCCCTCCCAGAGCCAAGAGCAGGTTCTCTGCAGAGGGAAGCAGGGGAGGTGGCAGAGAGAGATTAATTCCCTGAAATGGAAAAAAATAGAAAAACACACACACACCACACACCCTAATAACATGTAATAAGAGGTTGAAGACGGGGAACAATGCCCTGGTAATGTCACCCTGGCGGCAATCAATTTGGGTGTCACATGAAATAGGCATAATTATTCCACCAGCCCCGGCGCTTGTCTCTAACCAGCTCCAGGGGCCCAGGCCCAGGCGGGGAAGGCAGAGTGGAATCAATCGTTGGTGCATCAGGCTGGCAGAGGAAGCTGCTCCAAATTAGCTGCCAGTACCGGGTTTCTCAGCCCCTCTGGGCAGGCAGGGGGCATGAAGGCACTGTGGGTGGGGGCCCTCAAATGCCCAGGAGCCACCTTGCTCAGCCACCCCTCACTCACTCCATGGGCAAGAGCAATCAGAGAGGACTCCCCAAGGAAGTGGGAACGATGGAGGAACAAACACACATCTGTTTCATCCGATGTTCATTCCCTGGGCACCAAACTCTTCCTAAGCGCTCACCAATGCCAGGTGCCAGAATAATGAAGCGCAGGCTCCCTCCATTTCTGCAGATAGGATTACCCCTTCCCATCCTGGGGGTGAACACAGAACTACTGGGGTTCCTGGAATTTGTTGTCTTCTTTTTGCTCTAAGTGTGCAGGGACTTAAGCCTTCCTTGCTCCTCCTTCATTCACACTTCCTTAGAGAGTCCTCCCTGATTGCTCTTGCCCATCTCTGAGCTCAGGACTTATATAGACAGCATCCCCACAACTGGGGAAACTGAGGTGCAGAGGAGACAACTGCTAAGTGAGCATCTGTTGAGCACTGGCTGCTGCCCATCCCAACCCTCATTTCACACACCAGAAACCTTGAATTCTAGGAATGCAAATCAGGGCCATAATAAAATACCATTTTATGCTCATTCAATCAATAAAAATCAAGACGTCTGACAATACTGAGAGATGGCCAGGACGGGGAGCAATGAGAACACTCATCTCCTGCTGGAAGAAGTGTAAACTGGCCCAGCCAATTTGGAAAACACACAGGCACGTTTCCTAGTAAGGCTGAACATGAGCATGTCCTACAGCCCAGCAATTCCGCTCCTAGATGTGTGCCCCAGAGACACCCTGCACATTGCCTCAGGAGACAGGACAAGAAGGTTAGCGGCAGCATTGCTTAGAACAAAAAAGGGAGACAACCCAAATGCACATCGACAGGAAAACAATAAATATACTGTGTTAGGTTCACATGACAGAACCTTATACATCAGTGAAAAGGAATGAACTACATCTGCTATTATTTGCAAAAATATAGATGAAGTTTAAGAATATGATGATAAGGAAAACAAGCAAATGCCACAGGACTGCATACAGTTCATGCTCTTTTTTATAAAATTCAAAAATAATTAAAACTGAACAATTTATATATGTTAAAATACATGATTTTAAAGAGGCAAGGGATGGGATTTGGAGAAGCACATGGGAAGGTGTACATCATTATTAAAGTACTAGTGCTTAAGTTGGAGAGTAAGGTCATGGTGTTCATTATATTATTATTATTATTACTAATATTATTATTAATGCTGAATACATTAATTAGCTATACAATATATAATTGATATTTATATAACTATAAATAATATAATCATATAATATTATAATTAATATTATTATTAACACTGAATATATTGATTAATTAATTAACAGGCCAGGCCTGGACCAGTGAACAATAGCCCCAGCCCACAGGCCAAGAGGAAGGCATTCTAGACTTAGCCCCATGCTTGTAAGCTGGGGACTTCAGGCAATTCACTCCACCTCTCCGGCTCTGTTTTCTCAGCTATAAAATCAAATCTCTGTACCATCTACAAGGAAAAGACCAAGAGCATGTCACTGATATAAACTACGGTAGCTAGCATTTACTAAGGCTTACTGTGTACCAGGCACTGTTCTAAACACTGTGCATATATTAGCACACTCAATTGTTACAACCTCCCTAGAGGTTGTCTTCAGTTTATGGATAAGGAGACTGAGGCCAAGAGAGATTAAGTAATCAAAGTCACAGAGTGAGGCAGTGGAGCTGAGACTTGAACCCAGGTTTCTGGCTCCAGAGTCCACACTCTTAACTCCACTATGAAATAACATTGAAGAAACCGAACATACATGAGGAGTAGATTGCTGTCAGTACCGCTCTCCTGGGCCCACAGCACCCAAGGATATTCATTCATTCAACACACAAACAAACGTCAGCAGCAAGAATGCCTCAAATGCATTTGGAAATGAACCTGCCTCCTCACACTCTCTACAAAGAAACTTCCCTGATTCTGGAATCCCCTGCTTTCTGTGTCTCTGCAAAGGCTGCCAATACTTCAGGACTCAGCCAGTCTCCCTCTCTCCCTGACTGCTCCACCCCAAGGTGGAAATCCCGCCCTTCTCTGAGAGCCTGGCTGTGCTACTCAGTACCCGGCCTTGGCTCTCCCCAGTCCCTGCTGGGGATTAATATCACCTAGCTCTGTCCATCCCTGCAGGCTGAGGACACCATGTCCCCTTCAGGTAGTCCTTGCCACTAGCGAACAGCTGCTCCTTGGGGCCTCTCAATGTCTGCCAATCCCAGGGGCCAGGCAGGGGATCCCAAGGGATGGGTACTAGGATTGCCCAGGGTGTTCAAGGTAATCCATGGCAGCCATGAGAGGGCCTAGCCCAGAGCAGAGCAGGCAGCTCGGTCAGGGTGTGAAGAATAAATGCATAAATGAACTGGCTGGTACAATATCAGGTACAAAACAGTGTGGTGCTGTGCTGTGGGTGCCTGGAGGAGGAGGAGGATCAGTGACTTGGAGCAGTCAGGGAGACTTCTTGGAGGAGGAGCCAGGAGAAAGAGAGGAGGGGGCCTTTTGGGCAGGGATGCCAGACTGAGCCAGGTGAAGATGGGGGGTATGTGCAGGAACTGGTGGGAACAGAACAGAGGGCCATCACTGGATAAACTATTGGGAGGGGGCCCTGAGGCTCGAAGGCCACCATCCTTCCACAGAGTGCCACACACAGGACAGCTAGACCAAGAGATGCCAGCCAGTAAACTAAGGCCCTGACTTAGAACCACCAGCACCCACTGCCTCCCTCCCCAGCCCCACTTCCTCTCCCTTCCAGCTGACACGCTGCCCTGTGCCTCCACGGGGCCCTGCGCCATTCTCCTGTTGGCCTCATGTCTCGCAGGAACACCCCCAATCCCAGCCACGCTCCTCCAGCCATTTGCTTCCTTGGCACCTGAAGGGCAGCACCAGCTGTGCCATTGCTGGTACCAGGGTCCTGTCTACTTTATGCTCGACAACAACCCAACTCCACAAGATTTTTTTTGGGGGGGCAGTCCCTCTGGAATTCTAGGTATAGGAAAAATGGGTGCTCAGAGGCAAGGGATGGAGGAGATGACACCCCTCCCCCCCAATCAACAAGGACTATTGCAAGGGGTAGAGTGGTCTCTCCACCTCCCTTCTTGTCACACAGGGTGCCTCAGCCCACAAGCCATGGTACCTCGGCCTTGAGCACACACCCGTCCCCCTAAAATCCAGCCCCCTGGATTGGAGACCTACTCTAACTCCAGGCTCTGGAGAGCACTGCAGCCTTAACTAAGCCCTGCCCAGGGCCCAACTCACACTTAAATTGGCAGGGGTTGGGGGAGGGGACAGAGAGAACCAAAACATCACAGGGGGCCTGTCCCTCCCTGCCTTTGCTAAGCTCCCTCCAGTAGGGGCAGCTGGGTGCTGCCAGGACCCCCCATCTGATAAAAGAGATTGTGCCCTCTTCCATCAGGCTTCCAAGGAATTCTTGGTCTCTCTCCTCTGTCCACTCTATACCCTCCCTCCTGCCTCAGGCCACGGAAAGCAGGAAGGACAGGCATGCTGTCCTAGCAGAACAGGTGTTAGCACCTTCCCAGAGGCATGAGGACTTTGAGCCCCTCCTGGTGCACACAAGGACAAAGGGTCCAGGAGCAGTGACCCTCTCTTTCCTCTCCGGCACTCCTTGCTGGATCTGGGGAAGCTCCAGGCTCTCTGCCGGCTGGACGCCCTGCTCATTGCTCCCCAGACACGGGAGGCACCGGTGCTGGAGCCGCTGGCATAATGACCGGCAGGGCTTAGCCCGGAGCCATGGGCCAGGCTGGGCTGCACGCCCTCTGGCTGCCCAAGCCAAGCAGAGGACTGAGGGAGGACTGGGCTGGCAGGAAGGGGCTTGCCCAGATGGCATGCCCCCATCTCAGGGCCTCCTGTACTCCCACCCACTAGGACAGAGCTGTTCCCATCCTCCCAGATGCCCCTTCTCCACTCCAACCTCAAGACCTCTGAGAACAAAGAGGAGGTGCCTGGCACAACCAGAGCTGAATGGGGTTGGGCTGGAACCCCAGCAAGAACCAGAAGAGACTGCCCACTGGCCTGGCCCCAGCCCTCCTCCTCAAAGTGGGATCCACCAGGAGGGACATGTCTCCTGGGGGCACCGTGGGGAGCAGGAAGCCCACAGCCCACCCCAAAGAGCAGGAGGCTCCCTCCTCACCTCCCTCTTCTCAGCTGGTTCCCACCTCCCTCAGCTCTGCCTCCAAATGAAAAGTGGGGCAGGAGGAGGTGAGAAGCCCTGGCTGAAGGCAGACAAAGGGGAGGCCCCTAAAGGGATCCCAGGTCCTCCTCTCCAACTCTCTCCTCCACTCTCCCTACCCCCATCTCCCTTTCACTGGGCAGGAGCTGAAAAGGGGCCTCCGCTTGTGTGGGGAGGGAGCTGCCATCCAGGCTGGAGCTTTGGAGGAACCCATTCCCTGACCTATGTCCACCGGTCAGAGAGTGCCTGGTGCTGGCAGGGGCGGCCTGGGGGTATCTGGGGTCCATGGGGAGAGGCACCTACCCAGGCTGACCAGGGAGCTTATTCTCCAGGGTGACCAATGCTCAGAATGGGAGGGTGGACGGGAAGGCACCGGAGAGGGAATGGGACACGGGTGGGGGCCCCTCCACAGCTCCGGGGTCCCCAGCTTGCCAACCTGGAATTTGTTGGGTGGGGGCAAAGGGAAAGGAATAATCTTCATTTCTGAGGCTTCAGAGGAGAGGAGATCATGCCCGTGACCCCAAAGGGGGGTCTGGGTGCCAATGGGATGCCCCGCAGCCCCAGGAGGGCGCAGCCCGGGCCGACG
>NW_007744436.1:0-16633 GCF_000696425.1 Galeopterus variegatus
TTAACTGCAGCCTGCGCTTGTGCTGGAAACTTGTGGGAAGTGGCTAAGAGCTCTCCAGTGCGTAAGAAGTGGGTTTTGAAAAACAAACACAACCTTGCCTACTCAGGGATGAAGCAGAGGTTAGACATGGCTTTGGGAGCTGTTTTTTGGGGTTTTTTATTTTTTTATTTTTTATTTTTTTTTTGGCTTAGTTGAATAACAGACTGGAAGGAACTCTCTAAGTGAGCCTTAGTCCCTTTGAAAGTAGGTTTATATGCCTGTCTAGAGTACAGTGAGCTCTCTGTATTAAAAGGTAAGTTTAATAACTATCATTCATAAAAAGCATTATAATTTACAATGCCCTCTTTAAATGCACTCTGTGCATGTGTGTGTGTGTAAATACCATGTGTAACCTTCCCCTTTAAGGTTACTAAATTAGAAAAAACCCAAAAAACATAAACTCTTCATTCTGCCTGTAATATTGTGAAAAGAACACAGGTTGGCTTTCAGTCCCTGGCCTCAGTCTACCCGTCTGCCAAATGAGGATGAAAGGAGAGAGGGCGCTAAGGCAGGTGCCTCTCATGGGCTCAGGCTCCTAATGGGAGTGGGAGAGCGGGGGCTGAGTTGACTGTGGAAGGGCTGGGCAGTCTGAGGGCACCGAGCACCAGTGGGGGGAACTCCGGACACGGTCACTTTCCCTGATTTCCGCCTGAGGCTCAGCCCATTCCTGCGTTCCCTCTGTTGCTCTCTCCCCCATGGGGATCTGCCTCTGCCCGTTCCTCTTCCTGTCCATCTTCCTCTATCCTCTTCCTGCCCTCATTGGCCTTTTTTTTTTTTTATCTTCTTCCTTCCTCTCTTTAATCCCATGGAGCTGTTCATTTTTAACAGTAAGGGGTTTTATGTTTTTTGTTCCTTACATAAGATGTTTGATTCATTAAATGATTTCATATTCAAGGGGGAACATCTCTAAGGTTGTTTTATTTTTGAATTATGTGCTTCAATTAAGTCCTTTTTTCTTTAAATTATTAGGGAAGCATCCTGGCCCAGGCACTTTCTAGGGGCGTGGTCCCATGTCTCCATCTGTACAGTGGGGAGGATAACACTTCCCTCCCCACTATAGCAGTGGCCAAATGAGAGAATATATGAAGCCCACACCGTGGCAAGCCCCCAGCCCTTCCATCTGAAATTCCTCAAAGATATGTTGATCATTGCTGAGTGCTCCCAGGCAAGACCTCGACTTTTCTGGAACGGACTGGAGGACTGGAGATTGACTCAGACGCTGTGGTTTTGTTTCAGCGGTTCCTTGGGCTGGCATCAGCCCTGCGTCAGCACCCGCTGGTGGAGGTGGCTGGGCGTTTCCCGAGAGCGGATGAGCTGTCTGGATCCGTCTCACTCCTCAGCGCTCTCGCTGGCGTCTGGCAGCTGCCTTGCCAAAAGTCTATAGTGACTCCCCACTGTCTGCTTGGGTGGTCTTCCCAGGTCCCCCTCCCACCCCATCCCCCTACCAGGCTCTCCTTGGTTTCCCCTTCACCTCTCTTCACTCCCCACTTGCACCCCATCCCCCAGGGTAGGCAGGTTGTTGGTGGGGAGGGACTGTTCTCAGAGGGGAAAGGAAAAGCTTGAACTGCTAGGATCCCTGGAAGTTGCTTGTTACAGCCTCTGCCCGCTGTCAGCACTGCTTTTTCTCCTCCTCCACCCATCCATAAGTGCGGCCGATCCCCTTCTGTTTTCTTCTAGCTCTTTGCTGTCCAGTATGGGAGCCACTTGAAATGTGGCAAGTCCACACTGAGCTGTGCTCTAGGTGTAAGACACTCACCTGGCTTCAGAGAATTCATATAACCAAAAGATTGTAAAATATCTCATTAATACTTTTTATATTGATTACATGTTGAAATGATAGTATTTTGGTTAGATTGGATTAAATCAAATATTAAAATTAATTTTATCTGTTTCTTTTTACTTTAAATTTTCTAGTAGCCACATTTTTTTTTTAAATTACATGGGTGGCTCACAGTATATTTCTATTGCAGTGATTCTTAACTGGTGGTGGTTTTGCCTTTCAGGGACATTTGGCAATATTCAGAGGCATTTTTGATTGTGCTGCCAGGAGAAGGGGGGTTTGCCGCTAGCCTCTAGCTGGTAGAGGCCAGGGTTGCACAGGATAGCCCCCCACAACAAAATGTCAATGATGCTGAGGTTGAGAAACCTGGTTCTGTTGGAAAGAACTGTTTTACTCTCACTTTAGATGAGCTAATCTTTTCTTGTTGGCAATGACTGCAAAACTGGAGGTTTTAGGGCACAGTAGAAAGAGTATAATGGCCAGAGTCAGATTACCTGTGACTGAGGGCTGGTATTTAACATTTCAGAACCTCCATTTCCTCATCTGTGAAATGGGCATGATAATACCTACTTTATAGGATTCTAGTTAGGATTAAGCAAGATGACAGGTAGCATACCTATTCATAGTAAACCTCCACTAAAGAAGAGTTACAATTATTGTTGAAAATCCATATCTCTTACTCTGTTGGCTTTCTGGATCAACTACTAGAATTTCTATGAGCCTTCCAGATTTACTATCAGTACCTAACAGTCAACAAATAGAAAACTAAATTAATAATTTCACACTTCCTCTCTCCTACTTCTCCCTAGATTTATTCTTTCTGACTTAATCTTCATTCACAGTGTTACCATGCTCCCACTCTGAGAATCTGAGTTAGTTTCAGTTCTTCCTTTCACCCCCTTGCCAAAATTTGTAGTCTCTTAACCTTCATAGGATGTATGTGTGTCATCCAGCCCCTCCTTTCAATTCCTACCTGGTGAGACCACTTCACCCCCTGAGAGTGGCTTCCTTGCCTCTGCTCTTTCCCAGTCCCTCTGTGTAAAGTTGCTGAGCTCTATCCTGCTCGGGAACCTTCGGTGTCTCTTCTTGCTAAAGTGTGAGTACCTGTGGGCAAGAAATGTGACGTGTCCATCTCTATTTCCCTAGCAACCAGCATGATGCCTAGAAGAAAGGTGATCACTGATTGTTTTTTTGGGTTTTTTTATTTGTTTTCAGTTTTATTTTACTTCTCAATATACATTGTAGTTGATTTTCATGCCCCTTTAACTGAGTGTTTTTTGAATGAATGAGTGAATGATAGGTATCCTTTTCTCCTTGGCTCATGGATAGAATCAGGTATTACAGGGATTTAGGGTAGTGGTTTCAAAATGCCTTTAGTAGTTTATCAGAGCTTAAACCACACCCTCATCTGCCTAATAACCTCCACCCCCCACCCCCCCATCCTGAGTCCCTGGTTTGAGCTGGGGAAGAAGTTTGTTTGTTCTCCCTGGAGGGTTACAGTGATGACACAATAGACCCAGATCCTGGAAGTCCCACCTTCCCGCCAGCCTGAGGGTGATGCCAGAGCCATGGCTCACGTTCCACTGCCCAGGCCTGCCTCCAGAGAGCAGGTGCCCCAGGTGCCCAGGCCTGCCCTCCTTGTGGTGGCAGAAAGAATTCCTAAGCAGCTCCCAGCAGGCTGTAAGGAGAGGCCTTCCAAAAAAGTGCCCTTAAAGGTTCTCTAATAAAACAGTGCATTCTTTGGCAGGTCATAGGCATCTATCACACAATAATCATGGGTGAGCGGGATGGTGTAGGACTGGAGTCGCCCAATGTCTAGACATTGTGGTCTATTCACAGTTTCGAAAACATTTTAATTACCAGCCACTTGTAGTGTAAAGTGATGTACTTGGAGTTATCAAGAACTCGAGTAAGTTTGCTGACTTCTCCTGTGGCAGCTGCAAGTTGAGTCAAAATGACATTCCACTGGTAAGTCTTGGTTCTCTGGCAGGAAGGCATGTGAGCTGCAAAGGGCGTCACCTGCCTCCCGCTGTCGGCAAGGGCTCGGAGCTCCTTTGCTTCTATATGCAAACACACTGGGATGTGTCTTTTGAAGCATCAGGATGCCGGACTTTTCTATATAGCCAGATGTGTACCCCACCCCCAGAAGATGGATCAAAGTACAGTTGGCCAAGTGGCAATTCCCTTGGGAAACTTGAGGGTTTGCTGTCATCTCTAACTGACCTTTGACATCTGAAGTCATCTCCCCCATCTGAGATTAGTTATTTTGTTGGAAAAACGTGAGAAAACCCCTTTGGGGGGATCACTTTGCACATCCTCAGCATGTAGATGGCAGTTAAAGCCATGGAAGTAGGTGGTGTCAAGGTCATGGAGGGAAGAGGACCAAGACTGAGTCCTGGGAATTCCCAAGTGTAGAGGTCAGGAAGATGGGGGGCAGCAGCAGAGGTGCCCAAGCATCTATGGGGTGGGGGAGATGCAAGAGGGCCGATCAGCTGTTCCAAATGCTGCCATGACTGCTTTCTCCACCTCTAGTGTCTTTTCTGTCTTCTTACCATCACTGTTCTTGCTCTGGAAACAATAGTCCTAAAGTAGCACTTTTATTCTACTCCAACCCCGTACTAGCCAAAGGGGGAGAATAAGGCCCAAATTCTTTGGTGTGACGTGCAAGACTGTTCATGATCAAGTTCATTCTCCCTTTCCTGTGCGGTTTCTTCTCCTCCATCCCTAGCCTCACACTCCCTTTAGCCCAGCCTGAGATCTCCACTACCCTGCAAACCTCCTCTCTTTCTCAGCCTGCCATTTCTTCTCTCTCTCCAAATCCCAGCCTCAAGTTTCCACTCGTGGCTCATCTCCCAGAGGGTCCCTTTCTCTACCAAAATCACTAATCTCTTTCTTCTCCAAATCTCTAAGTAGTAGCAGGTTGTTCCAAACAATCTAGCATTCATTGTGTCTGTTTTTCTTCTTCTCTAGTCCCCAACCAGACAGTTGCCTCAAGTTTGGGAACACAGGCATAGAACCCCACAGAGCTCTTCCACCAGTCCTTACACATCATACATGGGAGGGAGAATGTTAGTACTCTACTGTATAAACCCCACCGAAACCTGGAAGAATTAATACAGGATTATGATTCTGAACGTGAACTCTGGGATCAGGAGTCAGCTCTCACTCTGGTTCTATTACCGTGGTCAAGTCCTTGAGCTCCAGTTTTCTCATCTGCCAAATGGTGATGAATAAGCTTAATTCAGGGTTATTGTAAGGACGAAATGAGACACATTCCTTCTGGTGTGTTTAGCACAGTTCTCATACGTTATGAGCAGGCAATAAGTGGCGGCTCCATTTTTTATTATTGCTATTATGAATACTATTACTACTGTCACTCTTCCCAATAGGATGCGCAGGCATCAACAAAGGTGGGACTGAGTTTGCACTGTTCATTGTGTACCTTGAAATGCAAAGTGAAGTGTGGGGCTGCACTCACCCCCCGACTTCAGGGAGCCTGTGCTTTAGCATGGGGAGATGCTATGAGGATGACAGCACCCAGAGACAGCACAAGCTTTGAGGAGTGTGCTAATAACCTCGAGACCAGGCATCCAATATGAGTGTACTTATGAGGCCAAGGGACAGAGTGTTTGCAAAGGAAATTGTCCTCGAAAATGCAGACCCTGTGGTCACTGGTTACAGCTGCTTGTAAGAGGAAGAGAGCACCAGCTCAGACTGGAAGGGAAGGACAGAGAGGAATGTAATGTTTCTCAGGGGAATTAGTATTACATGTTTGAGGGGAAGTACAGAGACTAGGATATCTTTTCCACTTCCTTTCTGTAAATTTCTGAAATTAGTAAGTGGTGTGTAATTGTTACTCGGGAATAATCGGTTATGACCCAGATACAGGAGAGAGTCGGGAGTGGGCAGGGCCATATCAAATCAGATGAGATTTAGCTCCCCACCCAGAGCAGCCCTTGAAGTCGCCATGAAGAGCCCCTGTCTGGCCAACCCCCTCTCAGAGAGGATCCTTCATGGCCAGAACCTTAGGGGGCTGCATCTCTTGTGAGTTCCCCCAGTGCTGCCCTGCAGAAGTGAGGCTGGGAGCCTAGGCCCCCCACTGCAAGCCCCCCACACCAGCGTATGGATGGCACCTTGGATTTGAAAACTCCCCATCCTGGGATTCTGCAATAAGCTGTTTTTACTCATGGCAACCCAGTAACAGTTAGGAGCTCCCTGCCTGGGTTCAGATAAGTGGTCGGTCCTGACAGCCAGTGGGGCTGTGGAGCCCCACCGGGAAGTATGGTGGCATGTCCCTGCCACCACAGCACTGCCCCAGAGAGCCGGCCTGTGGGTTAGTGTGCTGGAGCGCTGCTGCTTACAGGGAGACTGCACCATGTGTGACCTCCTGTCTCCTGGCTCGCTGCCAGGGCTACCAGCTCATCAGAGAAGACTTGCACTGTCCGAGTCCAAACTCCTGTTGCCGTGGCACCTGCCAGAATGGCTTCTCAGGACTTGCACAGGCTCAGCTCCCTCCGGCCTATAAACTTCCACCCTGGGGAAGAACACAATGCTCAGCCTGGACACAGATTGTCCTTCTGTGCAGAGGCTCCATGAACTCAGCCTGAACTCTGGCTCCGTCCAGGAGGTGGCCCTGTGCTTGATGCAGGGAAGGAATGAAATCGCCTCACTTCCTCCTGCCACACCCCCCAAGGTCGGGCTCACTGTCAAGCTTTATTGACAAGTGTTAAGGGCACGCACATTGGACCCACACTGCCTGGGTTTGAATCCAAATGTACATGTTATGAGATCTGGAAGACATTTCTTACCGTCTTTGTCTCCATGTATTAACTCAAAGATGGGGATAATAAAGGTACCTTGAGCAAGCTGCTTAACTCTTCTATGTCTGTTTCTTCGCTTGTAAAGTGGGGATGTTAATAACACCTTTGTGGGGCAGTTGCAAGGTGCTTAGGACAGTGCCTGGCTAGTAGAAGTTGCCGGGCACAGCACAACTGAGATGACATAATAAACCCTGGCCTGCCTGCTGCCTCCAGGGGCTGGCTTCCTGTACTCCGTCTTGCTGTAGTGTGTGCACACAGCTCTCCAGGAAAGCAGAGGCAGAATTCAGAAGTGGAAGTCAAGCCTGCAGACCACTAAACCCTGGCTCAGCCCCTGATCCCCATAGTGTCTCCCTCTAGGGACTAAACCCCTTGCACATTTGTGGCACGATCCCAGAACACCCACTCACTTGTGGGCTGGGAAGAGGGGCACTGTGTCATTCAGAAGTGGATTGTGCTGTGGGGCCCCCACCCTTGTGCCCTGACTGGTGAGTCGACCCCCCTTTCCATCCCTTGATAAATAGAACTGGTTTTTCATGTGGTGTTTGTCTCTCCTCTCCCCTAACGTGGAGGCCTAAACATCACCACCGAGCTTATCTATACAATGGATTTCCTGCTGGTGTTGGATCTGTCTGGCTCCCCACTGGGTAATAACTTACGTCGCCTGAACACACAGATATGCTGACATCTGTCTGTGATACTGCCGAGCTTATCTATACAATGGATTTCCTGCTGGTGTTGGATCTGTCTGGCTCTCCACTGGGTAATAACTTACGTCGCCTGAACACACAGATATGCTGACATCTGTCTGTGATACTGGTGGCCTTGGCAGACCCTGGCTCCCCCAGGCTGGGTGGGAATCTGCACACATTACCCCTGCTGACATGAACTGAACATCCTGGCTGGCTGCGGAGGAAGAGCCAGAACCAGGTGGGTGGGGAAGGTGTAGAAAGTTTATTCAACCATCATCTGTTTGTTGAGGGCTCCTGTGTGCCAGGCCCCATCCTGGGCTCTGGACAGACAGAAGTGTAGAGGACACAGGCAGCGTTTGAGGAGCACTCAGGCTGGCTGTGGACCAGACATGTAACTATAACATGCAGAGCTTAGTTCTGGGGTACTAGTAAGGACATAGCCTGTGGGAGCATGGGGGAGGGGCATTCGATCTAATCTGGGGGCTCAAGGAAGGCCTCAGGGCTGAGTTTTAATGAAAAACGTTCCTTCCTTGGAAATAAGTTCTCAGCAGCAAGAGCCCAGGTGGGTCTGGGGAAAGGGGAGCACTCCTGTGGGCTGAATTATCACAGCCTTCTGCATTTGTGGTGTGTTTGACCATGCCCAGCATCCAATGCATCAAAAGTGGGCCCGCAGGGAAATCCTCTTCTCTGCTGCCCCTCTTCCCAGGCGCCCTTTTCCTCTGGTTTTAGGCAGTATTGGTGCTTCTAATGAGATTTTGTTTGGAAGGGTTTTTGCCCAGTACAGCTATCTACATCATTGCGTGTCATCCCTGGGGAAAGAACCTTGTCTTGTTTAACATGCAGTGCCCACTGAGGAACAGCATGGGATGCATACAGATCCTGTCTTGTCACCCTAACCACATGGCCCCAGTGCCAACAGGACCGAGTCCATACTCCAGTCAGCATTTCAGACCTTCAACATCTGGTTTCAAACTAATTTTTTTTTCTCTCTGTCCCCTCTCTTCTCCCAAAGTATCCTTCTGTCCATCCACCTTGAACTTCTTTCTCTTTGAATGGGCTATCCCCTCTGCTGAAACGTTCTTTTTTCATTTTATTCCTGGCAAACCAGAAACAGCACAACATCGTGGGCTCTGGCATGAGATCACCTGGGTTTGAATCCTGGCTCTGCCCCTTTCAATCTGTGAAACTGTGCACCAATTACTTAGCTGCTTTGTGCCTCAGTTTCCCCATCTGTGAAATGGGCATAACAACAGTTCCTTATATTCATTGTGAGGACGAAGAGCTAAAACACATTGAGCACTTGAAACAGTGTCTGACACATAGTAAGTGTTCAAAAAGTGTAGGCTACAATAATAATAATGTTTAAAGACCCTCCTCTGGGAAGTCTTTTCCAGCCTACGAAGAGCTAAAACACATTGAGCACTTGAAACAGTGTCTGACACATAGTAAGTGTTCAACAGGTGTAGGCTACAATAATAATAATGTTTAAAGACCCTCCTCTGGGAAGTCTTTTCCAGCCTACCAGGCAGGATTAGCAGTTCCCCTTCTGGGCTTCAAATGGAACCAACCACACAGGGTTCTAGTGATTCATTTCACAGTTTGAAGTTACCCCTAGCCTGAGAGTTCCCAAAAGACAGGAACTAGGTCTCAGCAATAAGAATAACAACGTTTACACTAGTGTATTCCAAGCTCTGAACAATATGCTTTTTTCTCATACAATTTTTTTATTAAGGTGTAATTCACATACTATAACATTCACTCTTGAGTATGTAATTCAGTGGTTTTAGTATATTCACAAAGTTGTGTAGCCGTCACCACTAATTCCAGAACATTCTAAAACTGTAACCATTAGCAGTGATTCCCCAGTCCTCCCTCCCTCATTCCCTTGCAATCACTAATCTATTTCTGTCTCTAGGGATTTGCCTGTTCTGGAAATTTCACATAAATAGAATCATACAATATGCATCCTTTTTTGTCTGGTTTCTTTCACTTAGCACAATGTTTCCAAGGTTCATCCATATTTAGAACTTTCTTCCTTTTTATGGTTGAATAATATTCCATTGTATGGATATACCACATTTCATTTATTCCCCAATTAATGGACATTTGGGTTGTTTCCAGTTTGGGCTTAGTATGAGTAAGGGTGCCATGAGCATTCACATACAGGTTTTTATATGGACATGTTTTTTTATTTCTCTTGGGCATGTATACCTGGGAGGAGAATTGTGAGCTCATATGGTAAGTCTATGTTTAACTTTCTGAGGACTGCCTGGACTGTTCAGAGCATATGCACCATTTTACATTCCTACCAGCAATGTATGAGGATTCTGATTTCTCCATATTTTCACCAACATTTGTTTTTCACCATCTTTTTTATGATAGCCATCCTAATGCTTGTGAAGTGAGATCTCATTGTGGCTTTGATCAGGGTTTCACAGTTTTCCTCAACTAATGGTGTTGGACATCTTTTCCTGTACTGACCCTTTGTATATCTTCATTGAAGAAATGTCTATACAAATATTTTGCCCTTTCCTTAATTGGGCTACTTGTATTTTTATTGTTAGGGTGTAAAAATTCTTTATATATGTTAATGCAAGTCCCTTTTCAGATATATGATTTGCAGATGTTTTCTCCCATCTGTGGAGCTATCTTTTCACTTTGTTCATAGCAGCCTTTGAAGTATCAAAGTTTTAATTTTGATCAAGTCCAATTTATCAATGTTTTTCTTTTGTTGCTAGTGCTTTCGGTGTTATAGGTAAGAAACTATTGCCTGATCCAAGATCACAAAGAAGTACCATATGCTTTTTAAAAGTGATCTCATTTACAATAACTCTATGAGGAAAGAGTAGTAGACCCACTTCACAGATAAGGAAACTAAGCTCAGATGCCAGAGCTGGGATTTCATCCAGTCAGTCTGAGTCTGAACCTCATGTGCATCTTACTGTACGTCCTTTCTTAGTCCCTTTACCTCTGCATCCTTCAAGGGCTTGGCACAGAGCTGGTGCATGGTAGGCCCACAGGTAACGTGAGTTGGATGGATGAATGACAGGCCCTCACAGGCACGTGCTTTGTGCTTGCTGGTTGATTTGGGTAGACTGGGGTTTGCTCCTCAGTTACACTGCTGACTGGGGGTTTGTGTCTATGATGTTGGAGGTTCCTGAGAACCTCTCTCCTCTCTCACCTCTGCAGTGTCTCATCGTTGGGGGAGGACCATGTGGCTTACGAACTGCCATTGAACTTGCCTACCTGGGAGCCAAAGTAGTCGTGGTGGAGAAGAGGGACACCTTCTCCCGGAACAACGTGCTGCACCTCTGGCCTTTCACCATCCATGACCTGCGGGGCTTGGGCGCCAAGAAATTCTATGGGAAGTTCTGTGCTGGCTCCATCGACCACATCAGTGAGTGGAGCCAATGGTGGCACTCCATGATGGGAGGGGGCTGACCCTGGGTGGGCACATCTCTCCATGTCTTAGAGTCCCCAGATTGTTCCATCTTGCAAGTCTCTCGGGGCTCCACACATCCCACTAGTAGACATTTAGTGAAAGGCCAGCTTTGTATTTTGTTCCAGGCCCAGTGCTATGTCCCACTAGGCTGTAAGCACCATGAGGTCAGGGACTGTGTGGATGTCTTTTCACCACAATATCCCCAGGGCATAAAAGAGCACTTGACACATAGCAAATGCTCAATAAACATCTGTTGAATAAATGAGTGAAATTTGGAAAACAGAGTCAGAGGTAAATAGCATAGTCTGTACTCTTAGAGAGCTGTTTGAGATTTTGTCATTAATAAAATGTGCTTTAATAAAGTTAGTCACACTCCCTAGACAAGTTCAGAGGAGAGAGCCACACAAAACCATTCAATGGGACAGGTAGTTGGGACCCTCTTGTGCAAAGGAGTTTGAACATTGTGCTGCGAGTGCTGGAATGACACAGTTGGATTCATGTTTCCTGACAGGTGCCATACCAAAGTTTCCTTGAGCGTTAAAAAAAGAGAGAGAGAGAGGGCATCCTGATGGGACTTCAGCCAGAATAGGAAGGGAAATAGAACATGGATTGCAGGTCCAGGGCCTTCCCTGAATGCTTACGTAGGGCAAGGCCAAGGCCCTTCTGCTCTAATGTTACTCAAGCCTGGTCTCTCAGGACAAGGTCTGTGCAGGTGGGCTTTGGAAAGGGCAGCTCAGGTCCAGGGCCTTCCCTGAATGCTTACGTAGGGCAAGGCCAAGGCCCTTCTGCTCTGATGTTACTCAAGCCTGGTCTCTCAGGACAAGGTCTGTGCAGGTGGGCTTTGGAAAGGGCAGCATCCCTCCTTGCAACTTTGCAGAGAGGAGGTCTTTAGCAATTTATACTTAGGGCAATAGTGATCCCTGAAGGTCAGGGAGGATAACACTGTAGGGAGAGTTCAAGGGTTTGAACAGGTTTGGGTTCAAATCTTGAAATCTGTCTCTTCCATTTCTGTATGACCTGGCTTTAATTTCTTATCTTCTTCAAGCCTTGGTTCTGTCTCCAGTAAAGTGTGATTAATGCCTGTCTCCCAGAATTGCTGAGAAGATTAAGTGAGGTCCAGTTTGTAATGTACATAGTACTATGCCTGGTGCACAGTAGGAACTCAGGAAAATGTTTTACATCCAGTGATGTACAGTGAGCAAGAAGCAGCCATGGTCCCCAGACTTCAGCATGCAGAGCTGCATTCTCTCACCCAGTGTTTTTCTACACTTGATCTTAGCCAAAAGGCTGAGAAACGAAATCACCCAGTGTTTTTTTTCTGTGGGGATGGGTGGGAGGAGAGCCCTGAGAGCCATGTTCTTATGATGACAAAAATTGATGGGAAAAGGGAGTGGGGTTTGGGCGGGAATGACTGGAGGGAATTGTCAGCCGCATAGGGTGTAATTTATTCAGACACAGTAGAAATTGCCAGCAGTGGCCCTGGAGTTCATTCCCACTTTGGGATGAGAAAATTCCAGGAGTCCAACAGAAAGAAATTTGCGTTTGCCCAGAGAGCTGCAGTGTCAGCTTGCAGGATGTTCTTTACCACCCACGGAAGAATGTATGTTGGTTACCAATTTGCATGATGACATAGAGCTCCACTTTCTCATCAAGTCCTCCTGAGAGGCAGAGCCAGGCACCAGGAGGTCCGTGAGTGCCCTGGGGCTGTTGGGCTGGCTTCCCAGCCAAGAGCCTCTCTCTGCCCTCCTCAGTGGGGCTCTTGTTTAATGCCTGCTCCTTGGAAATACTGCAGCATGCAGAAGCGCTGGCAGGACTCTGGAAATGAAATTGAGACGGTCAGAATGGCCATTCTCAAGGGCAGCTCCAGTACCTGTCAGAAGGGAGACAAAGAGAATTTATTGAGTACCTGCTGTGTGCTGGAACCAGATAGGCTAGGAGCCATGAAACCAGGAGGAGAGGCCAGGCCTCCCCCGGAAGGACTGGTTTGTGGCAGGAGGTGGTTTGGGTTTGTTTTGTTTTGTTTTTGTTTTTGTTTTCCTCTGACTGGTAAGGGGATTGTAACCCTTGGCTTGGTGCCGTCTGCACCACGCTCAGCCAGTGAGCGCACTGGCCATCCCCATATAGGATCCAAACCCGCGGCCTCGGCACTACGAGCACCGCACTATCCCGAGTGAGCCATGGGGCCGGCCCGTGGTTTGGGTTTTTTAAACCCCAGCTGATCAGCCTCCTTTCAGACCAGCCATGTGTCCACCCCAGCTCTGTCCTCAGGCTCAGCATTGCTTAGCGGTTCTCACTTGTCCTGTGTTAGCATCCTCCTGCAGCTCCTGCTGCAGCTCTTCCAGGCTTCCACCACAGCCTCCTGGTCTCAGCAGAGGACCGCCCTCCTGTGCTCAGGGGAGGGGAGACCACTGGCAGCACTCCCCGTTCCAGCCCCCTCCCTCCTCCTCTGCCAAGCCCTCATTCCTTCCGGCACCCCCACGGCAGAGGCAGAGCTGGCCACCTTCTCTCCAACTCCAGTCCCTCTTGGTCTCTTTCCCTCCTTCCCCTGTCCCTGTCCCTAGTCTTCCTGCTCCCACCTCACACTGGCCCCCAGCCTCCATTACTACCCCATAACCCTTCCTTACCGCAGAGCATTTGTCCTAGCTTTCATCTGTTCACACCCCGTCCATTGCAGTCTAATTTCTCCCCACCACCAGGCTAGAGAGACTTTCACCAAGGTCTCCAGAGCCTTCCTAACCCCCAAGTGCCCTGACCTCATGTAGCCTTCATAGTCCTTAATCTCTCCATGGGGTTTGATATGCTTGGCCCCTCCTCTCTTGGCCTCCAGGACCCCATCACAGGCCCTGTTCTGCTGGCCCTCCCCCATAACCACCAGGCCCTGCCCCCTTCTGTTTACCTGTGTTTCCTCCGTTACAGGTGTGTTTCGTGTCTCCTGTGCCTAGCAAGGAACCTGGCACATTGTTGATGCTCAATAAATGTTAAATGAGCTAAGCCCACTAAATACAGAGGGGCCCACAGAAAATTTAAAATTTATCACTCTACAGAAAAACGTTTGGAGACATACCCATCTGTGCTGAATGGCAGGGGACAAAACAGGGACTGAGGTTCCACTCATTGGGGGTGGGTTTTGAAGAGTGGGTAGGAGGTGGAGAACCATGACCCAGCTCGTGGGGAGAATTTCCCAGTTTGGAGACATACCCATCTGTGCTGAATGGCAGGGGACAAAACAGGGACTGAGGTTCCACTCATTGGGGGCGGGTTTTGAAGAGTGGGTAGGAGGTGGAGAACCATGACCCAGCTCGTGGGGAGAATTTCCCACCCAGCCGTACACTGGGTGGTGAAGAGCTTGGGCATAGGCCCCACGTAATGGGCCACTGATCCCTGACTTTACTCATGGGCCTTTCCTCTCTGTCTCCTCTTTTCATCTTTATCTCATCATCTCATCAAACCCAGAGCCCAGCTCAGGAAAAACGCAAAGAAGACAGAGTCTCCCTCTCACAGCATTACATGATGGCCAGGGCAGGGTCTTGGAGCCAGACAGACCTGGGTCCACATCCTAGTTTTGCTATATGTGACCTCAAGCAAGTCACTTAATCTTGTTAAGTCTCAATTTCTCATCTATAAAATGAGAATAATAATGATCCCAAAGAGCCACTGTTAAGGGTTAAAACACAGAGTGCTTGGCGCATAATTAGTGCTCAGTAATGGTCACTGCTGGTACATTGCTGTGCTCAGAGATCATTGAGCGGTGTCTGCATACAGGAGGCACTCGGGCATTGCTACTGACAGTTCATCTCCTTTCTCCTTCCACCCTAACAGGTATCCGGCAGCTGCAGCTCATTCTATTCAAGGTGGCCCTGATGTTGGGAGTTGAAATCCATGTGAATGTGGAGTTTGTGAAGGTTCTAGAGCCTCCTGAAGATCAAGAAAATCAAAGTACAGTACAATTTTCCTTTACTGTCTAGAAATCAGATATTGCAAAGTGGAAATCACATTTGCAGCTCTCAGTGGATGTTTCTATACAAGTTATTCTTATTTGGAGCTGTTTGGCATAATCCTAACGAAGCATATTTTATCTTTTTTGACCATTGCTATCACTTTAGGTTTGGTCTTCAGCTCTCAGGGGATTTATTATTAAGCCATTAAACCTATAATTTGCTTACTCCGTCACTAGGAAATGCTACTTTGACAAATGAAATCTCATCGATAAGTAGTATAGAAGACATAAATTTGGTTGTTTAGTAAAGTTCGTTCACATGTTCCTCGGGCCATGTGTGTGTGTTCACACTTAGCTACATGGTCGCACTTGTAGCCATATGATATCTTAACATCCAGTAAAGAGAGGCTTCTGGAGCAACTATGAAATAAATGTTCAAGATATTATTTGGTATATTGAATTATAATTTATAAACCATAAGTTTTGCCCATATAAGTATGTCTTATTTAGTACTGTTTCTCTTTTTCCTTTTAATGTGTTTATTTAAATTCTGCTCTTTGACACACACCACCATCAGAGAATTTGTTTGTGATGCCTCTGCATCTTACTGTCCAGATCTTCTACTGCCTGGGAAGGGCTTTGAGTTTGGGGCCAGCTTAGTGTCAGACACCTCGCAGTTTCCTCACAGTCCCCTGCCCAGAGTATTTGAGAATTTAGGGGAGGCGTTAATTGGCTTTTGTAGCAGGACAGCTTTCATTATTTAGCACTCAGAGACTTGTGTGCCGTTCTTTACCTTTTCCAGACCTCTAGTGAAACAAAAAATTCTAATTACTGGTAACCAGCCAGGCTTCACCTGAAATGTTTTTACGAAAGGCAATGTACTGCACAGCAGACATTCTGAGCACAAAGTAGAAAGTCAGCCTGCTTTCATTACGCCCGCACATCCTTTTGGGTCTGTTTAGCAGTGGGAAGGCCCTGAGGAATGTGAAAAGGCAATGTACTGCACAGCAGACATTCTGAGCACAAAGTAGAAAGTCAGCCTGGTTTCATTACGCCCGCACATCCTTTTGGGTCTGTTTAGCAGTGGGAAGGCCCTGAGGAATGTGGGATTGTGGAGAGAACACGGTGGGCTCTGTTGAGAAAAGTAAGGTGCAAGTGAGACTAGTAGGAGAATCACTGAGGACAGATTCCAGCAACAGCCAGTAAAAACCAGGCACGGGCTTGGCTTTGCTGGTTCACTGTGTCCCAAATTGAGCTGACGCTAAAGCCAGCAGGACGCCAAGTTAGGGTTCGAGTCTGGGCTGCTCCAGCCTTTCCTCTAGAGGTGGCTGGGTGCACATACCTGTTTGCATGTCTGTTTCCCATGGCCGCACGGAGGGGGCATCAGCACTCTCACTCCTCACTGTCTCTGCCAACTCATCTCCTTTTTCTGTCCTGGTAGAAATTGGCTGGCGGGCTGAGTTCCTCCCTGCAGACCACTCTCTGTCAGAGTTTGAGTTTGATGTCATCATTGGCGCCGATGGCCGCAGGAACACCCTGGAAGGTGAAGACTCTTCTTCTTGGGGCTGTGGTGGGAGGGTGGAAGTGGGAGGGGGGTGTGTGGGGAAGGGCCTGGAGAAAGGCGGGCAGGATAGCAGATGCCAAACCTGGGTGGGGGTCCTGATAGAAGGGCAGATGGTCCTGCCTGAGGCGGAATGACCCATCCTCCTGTTTTGAGGACAGCCTTTCATTCTCTCTGAACCTCGGTTTCCTCAGCTGTAAAACGTGGACAGCAGAACCCTTTCAGAGCCTTGTCAAGAGGGCTGGGGAAAGACTCCATATGTAAAAATGCTTTGTAAAGATAAAGAGCCACGGAAAATCAGCATGCACGCATTGAGTACCTGCTGGAAGTCATGGTGCTAAGCACTTTCACAGTGACTTCATCAG
>NW_007744437.1:0-10728 GCF_000696425.1 Galeopterus variegatus
ATGAGTTGTGTCACAGCTTAGCTTTTGGGGAAGCAACTCAAGCACCTGTAATTTCATTTATCTTTTAATTCACTCAAAACCTTTCTGCTTATGTTACTTAGTAAATGATAAGCTTACTTAAGTTTCAACCCAAAACATCTAAAATAAATTGTTTAATCTTTGAAATATGTTATTTTAAAATTCTAAGCAGTGCTTAAACACTTAAATTATTCAGAATTAAGTAAAGAAATATTTTTTCTAGTCATTCACATGATGAATATTTGTCACATTGTATAATCTTCATTTTCCAGAAGATAAATTGATGTGCCATAGGTTTCTGTCTAACTTCCTTGAAAATAGTTTTTTAGTCAGTTGTAAATATTATACCTATTATTGATAAAAGTAACTAAGTTAAAACTGCACCACGTAGCTTGAAAACAATATAGAGATTTCATAATACTTTAAAAGTGGCCTCTGCTAAAATATCTTATCCGTGTAAAACTTATTGTTCTATTCTTTGCATGCTCATCTTGTGTGTTGGTTGCTAGCTTAAAGTTTGTTTTGGTATTAGTTTTTGCGTGCCACATTCACTAGGCAAGCAGATTTTCCCTCAGATTTCATAATATTATTTTTAGGAAAATCTAAAAATGTTTGCTTGAAAAACTTACATTAAGGGAAAAGCCTATGAAAAGTTTTGCTAGAGCATCTTTAGAATGAAGAAAGAATATTAGCTTACTGGGTGATAGGTGATATTTAATTTGGGTGGTGATTGTTTCTATAGTTAAACTTTATTAGAAAAAAAAAATGTACCAAATCTAAAAAGGTAGTAAATGTAAAACCGGCTGTCACTGAGGAAGCTCTTAAACCACCCTAATTTCACTTGTAACTTGTAACAACTTGTAACACTATGAAACAATTTGACCAACAACTTAAGTTTGGCTTGTACTTTAGTTTTTGTAGAGCATGTTCTTTTGCTGGATTTCTGTATCCATGACAGTTTGGACATTTTATGCTTGAACTAATTTTATAACATATTTAATATATTACCAGTTTAGATATAAAATCATTTATACATACTGAATTATAAGGAAGTTATTAAAGTTGGTGAAATAGACTGAGTACTATGATATTTGCAGGTTATCCTATCTTTTAGAAGTCATGAGAGAACAGCCAGTTTATTTGCACATATGTGTGGCTTACGTTTGGTGGAAAGTAAAATGATAAGGAAACTCAAGTAATATAAAATGTGCTCAAGATATTTCCCTAGAATTAATTGCAAAGCTGGTGCTGAAAGTTTTTGATCAGCTTCTAAAATTTTCTTTTCGATAGTAAGACTTATGTTTGATTACTTAGGGAAGAATCATCATTTTTATTTGCCCTTCATGCATTTAATCCAAATGACAGGACATTAAAAATTAATGTAATGAAAAATTGTGCTGATACTGTATATCTATGTCTGTGCTTGGAACTACTTGTTAATAGTTTTTGAAGCTGTCGACAATAAGGGACATATAACTACTGTATACATTGTGGAATAGAATAATTTAAACAGAACTTAGAATTTTTTTCTAGTATAGGATACTTAAGCATTTCCACTATCGGGAGAAAAGCATATGGGTATTTTATATTGCATTTTATTTAAAAGGACAGTCATTTTTTTTTTTTTGTAAAATCTTTCCATTTAAATAGCTTCTAAACTATATAATGCAATTTCAAGCTTGCTTAGTAATAGAATTAAATGTTTTCTATAGTGCTACCGTTTTTGAATTAGAAAATGATAAAATATAAAAACAAATTTAAAAATTAAGCCCAGAAAACAAAATAGTGTATTAAGTTAGTTTAATATAAAAGGAATTTATGATTTTTTCCTTCAATATAGATACCTCATTTGAAAATAAAGCACAGCATACTTAAAGTAGTTCTAATAAAAATATTCTACTAAAATAATTGCTAAATCTAGGACATCTTTTGAGGAATTAGAGTTTGTGAGAAATAAAATGTATTTGCTTTTAACCATTCTGTTAGAGGTATTTGTTTATCATAATTTTAAGCCAACATAGTAGTCTTAAATTATTTCTGAATTTCTAATTCATAAAGGCAGTAAAATGAAGTATCTTTACTACAACTGCTGAAACAAATTGTTAACTACATTGCCATTATTCAATTTAAAATTTTGCCAATGATGTATAGTTTTATGGTTAAAATTGCTGTGGTTGGTTGCATTGCATTACACACAAAACTGTCCTCTACCTCACGTGAAATAAATATTTTATATGGTTTTACTAAAAACAAGACTCATCTATCTGGTTACTTAGTTTACAAATTTTGAATTATATTTATTGAAACATGACATACTGTGCTCTTAGCTTATACCTCAATTGTATTTTGTGCTGTTTTCCATTTTCATGCCTTGTAAATAACTTGTATAGATTGTGGGTCAAATTCCAAATAAAAACTTTTAATGCCAATGAAATTTGATTCAATTCATCTCAGTATCCTTTGTGAGCTTAACTTTCTTGTTCCCTAAGATTGACATTTTTGTTTTGTTTCTTTAAAGCCTGTTATCATTACACACTAAAGGATTAACTTGAAAAACCTATTTTATTATAATATGAAATTTTATTCAATATTTAAGGTGATGAAATGTATCAGCAGTTTGTGATCATTCTCTTTCATGGTACTTGGACTTTTGCTTTAACATCTTTCCCCTACCCCTGGTATAAATTATCTATTACTGCATAACAAGTTACTGCAAAATTTAGCAACGTAAAACAACAAATACTATCTCACAGAGTATCTGAGGGGCAGAAATCCAAGAGCAGTTTAGCTAGCTGTTTTGGCTCAGGAACTGCTGTAAAGGTGCAGTTAGAATGAGCTAGAGGATCTGCTTTCAAGCTCACTCACATGGCTGTTGACAGGTGCTCAGTTCCTCACTATGGAGACCTGTCCCTGGAGCTGTTCACGACATGGTAGCTGGCTAACCCTAAAAGAGTAATCCAAAAGAGCAATGCTGCAATTTATTTATGACCTAGACTCAATGTCAAACACTGTCACTTTTACCTTATCCTGTTTGTTAGAAGTGTCACTAATTTCAGCTCATATGCCACAGGAGGGGATTACACAAGGGTATGAATAGCAGGAGACAAGGATCATTGGGGACCATCTTAGAGTCTGGCTGCAATTTCCTCCAAATTTTAATCTTTTTATGGTAAGATATACATAACAAAATTTGCCATTTTAACCCTTTTTAAGCACACAGCGCCATTTAGTACATTCACAATGTTGTGTAACTATCAGCATTATTTCCAGAAGTTTTTCATCATCCCAAACAGAAACTCTGTACCTGTTAAATTATAACTATTCCCTCTTCCCCCCAGCCCCTTATAACCTCTCTATGAATTTGTCTATTTTAAGTACCTAAGAGGAATAAAAATATTTGTGTTTGTTTTATTTCATTTAGTATGTTTTCGAGGTACATCCATATTGATACATGTATCAGAATTTCTTTTTATGACTGAATAAATACTGAGTAAAAACATACTGTGTATATTTATAACATTCTGTTTATCCTTTCAACCATTGAACACTTAGGTTGTTTCAACCTTTTAGCTATTGTGAATAATGCTGCTGTGAACATTGGTTTACAAATATCTAAGTCCCTGCTTTCAGTTCTGGGTATATACTGAGGAGTGGAATTTCTGGATCACATGGCTGTTCTATTTAACTTTCGGGGGAACTGCCTAACTTTTCCACAGGGCTGCATCATTTTACATTCTCACCAGGAATATGCAAGGATTCCATTTTCTCCACATCCTTGCCAACATGTTACTTTCCATTTTATCCATTGTAGCCATCCTAATGGGTGTGAAATGCTATTTCATTGTGGTTTGATTTGCATTTCCCTAGTTAGTAGTGATGTTGAGCATCAAATGTGCTTATTGGCCATTTGGATGTCTTTAGAGAAATGTCTGTTCCAGTACTTCGCTCATTTTAAAAATTGGGTTGTCTGGTTTTTTTGTAGTTGAGTTGTACATATTGTTTATATGTTTTGAATATTAATTCCTTATCAGGATATGATTTTATAAGTATTAGCTCCCATTCTGTGGTTTGTCTTTTCACTCTTGATAGTATCCTTTGAAGTGCAAAACTTCTAAATTTTGATGAAGTAGTTTACTTATTTTTCTTTTGTCACCTATGCTTTTAGTGTCATATCCAAGAAATTATTGACAAATCCAGTATTATGAAGCATTCCTTCTATATATTTTCTTCTAAGTGTTTTATAGTTTTACCTTATGTTTAGGCTTTTGCTCCATTTTGAGTTAATTTTTGTATATGGTGTAAAGTAAGGGTCCGACTTCATCCTTTTGCAGATAGGTATCTGGTTTTCCAAGCATCTTTTGTTGAAAAGACTGTCCTTTCCCCATTGAATGGTCTTGGCACCCTTTTTGAAAATTATTTGGCCATATATATGAGTGTTTATTTATGAGCTATGTATTTTATTACATTAATCTATACATCTGTTCTTATGCCAGTCCCACACTGTTTTGATTACTGTAGCTTTTTAGTAAGTTTTGAGATGAGGAAATGTGAGTCTTTCAAATTTGTTCATCCTTTTCAAGATTGTTTTGACTTTTTGGGGTCCCCTGAGATTCTATACTGATTTTGGTAAGATTTGTCAATTTTTGCAAAAAACACCATTGGGATTTTAACAGGGGTTGCACTAAATCTGTGGATAGTTTGGGGTAGTACTGTCAACAATATTAAATCTTCCAATCTATGGACATGGGAGGCCTTTCCATTTATTTATGTCTTCTTTAATTTCATTCAGGAGCATTTTGTAGTTTTCAGTGTATAAGTCTTCTCCTTGGTTTATTCCTAAGTATTTTGTTCTTTTTGAAGCATTGTAAATGGAATTATTTTCTTAATTTCCATTTTGGATTGCTGATTACTAGTGTATAGAAGTGCAACTGATTTTTGTGTGTTGATTTTGTATCCTGAAACTTTGCTGAATTCATTAATTAGCTCTAACAGTGTGTGTGTATGTGTAATCTTAGGTTTTCTAAATTTAAGATCATGTCTTCTGTGAACAGAGATAATTTTATTTTTTCCTTTCAGATTTAGATGCATTTTATTTCTTTTTGTTGCCTAATCACTCTGGCTAGAACTTTCAATCCTATGTTAAGTAGAAATGATGAAAGTGAGCATCCTTGTTTTGTTCCTGATCTTAGAGGAAAAGCTTTCAGCTGTGCCCCATTGAGTGTGATGTTAGCTGTGAAGTTTTTGTATATGGCCTATTAATCACATTGAGGAAGTTCCTTCTATTCGTATTTTATTGAGTGGCCTATTAATCACATTGAGGAAGTTCCTTCTATTCGTATTTTATTGAGTGTTTTTATAATGAAAGGATGTTGAATTTTGTCAAATGCTTTTTCTGCATCAATTGAGATGATTGTGGCTTTTAAAATCATGCTATTAATGTGGGCTATCACGTTGGCTTTCATATGTTGAACCATCTTTGTGTTTCCCAAATAAGTGCCATTGGTCATGGTGTATAATCCTTTTAATATGCTGCTGAATTTGGCTTATTAGGATTTTACTGAGGATTTTTGCATCAATATGCATAATGGATATTGGTCTGTAGTTTTATTTTTTCTTGTATCTTTGGCCTTGGTATCAGGATAATCCTGGCCTCATAAAATGCATTAGAAAGTAAAGCTCTCCTTTTCGATTATTTGGAAGAGTTTGTGAAGGAATGGTATTCTTTAAGTGTTTGGTAGAATTTACCAGTAGATCCATCTGGTTTGGAGGTTTTCTTGTTTGGGAGGTTTTTGATTGCTGATTTAATCTCCTAAATAATTTTATGTTTATTCAGATTTTCTATTTCTTCATGAGTCAGTTTTGGTAGATTGTGTATTTCTAGGAATTTGTCCATTTCATCTGGGTTATCTAATTTGGTGACATACAATTGATCATAGTATCCTCTTAAAGTCCTTTTTATTTTGGTAACATTGATACTAACCCATTTGCATTTCTGATTTTAGTGATTTGTCTGCTTTTTTTCTTAGTTAATCTAGCTAAAGGTTTGCCAATTTTGTTGATCCTTTCAAAGAACTAACTTTCAGTTTTATTGATTTTTCTCTATTCTATTCTCCATTTTATTTATCTCAGCTGTAATCTTTACTATTTTTTCCTACTAGTTTTGGATTTAGTTTGATCTTGTTTTTCTAGTTTCTCCAAGTTTACAATTTGTTTATTGATTTGAGATTTTTCTTTTTTAATGTATGCTTTACAACTACCAGTTTTCATATCATCAATGCTTTTGCTACATCCCATAAATTTCAGTATGTTGTATTATCATTTTTATTTGTTTCAAGGTATTTTCTAATTTCCCTTATGATTTCTTCTTTGAGCCATTGGTTGTTTAAGAGTGTATTGGTTAATTTCCACATATTTGTGAATTTTTCAGTTTTACTTAAGTTGATTTCTATTTTCATTACATTGTGATTGGAAAGGATACTTTGTATGATTTCAATCTTTTACATTTATTAAGACTTGCTTTATGCTCTATTATGTAGATTCCCATGTGTACATGAGAAGAATGAATGTGTATTGTGTTGGGTGGAGTATTCTGTATATGTCTGTTAGGTCTAATTGGTTTATTGTGTTATTCAAGTCCTCTATTTCCTTACTGCTCTTCTGTGTGACTGTTGTATTCATTATTGAAAGCAGGGTGTTGTAGAACTGTCTGTTTCTCCCTTCAATTCCATCAGTGTTTGCTTTATATATTTTGGGGATTTGTTGTTTGGTGCATATAAATTTATAATTCTTATGTCTTCTTGATGAATTGACCCTTTTATCAATATATAATGTCCTTTGTCTCTTGTAATAGCTTTTTTTTTTTTTTTTTTTTTTAAACGATGACCGGTAAGGGGATCTTTTTTTTTTTTTTTTTTTAAACGATGACCGGTAGGGGGATTTTTTTTTTTTTTTTTTAAAACGATTGGCGGGGAGGGGATTTTTTTTTTTTTTTTTTAAAACGATTGGCGGGGAGGGGATTTTTTTTTTTTTTTTTTAAAACGATTGGCGGGGAGGGGATTTTTTTTTTTTTTTTTTAAAACGATTGGCGGGGAGGGGATTTTTTTTTTTTTTTTTTAAAACGATTGGCGGGGAGGGGATTTTTTTTTTTTTTTTTTAAAACGATTGGCGGGGAGGGGATTTTTTTTTTTTTTTTTTAAAACGATTGGCGGGGAGGGGATTTTTTTTTTTTTTTTTTAAAACGATTGGCGGGGAGGGGATTTTTTTTTTTTTTTTTTAAAACGATTGGCGGGGAGGGGATTTTTTTTTTTTTTTTTTAAAACGATTGGCGGGGAGGGGATTTTTTTTTTTTTTTTTTAAAAAAAGCCCGGGAAGGGGGTTTTTTTTTTTTTTTTTTGTCTTATTCCGTGTCCGGCAACAGATCGCAACCCTCAGCGTCGCCCCCGCACCGGACCGGGACTGGCAATGGGATCGCAACCCTCGGTGTTGCCCCCGCGCCTCGCCCAGCCCGCGAGCGGGAACCGGTCCGCATGTGTGATCCGAACCCTCGGGCGGGAGCGCGTCGGAGCGCCGCCGCGCTTCCCCAGCGGCGCACTATCCAGTGTGCCACCGGGCCGGCCCCCGTAATAGCTTTTGACTTAAAGTCTACTTTGATATTAGTAGAGCCACCTTAGTTTTCTTTTGGTTACTATTTTCATGTAATATCTTTTTTCCATCCTTTCACTTTTACTTTATTTGCATTTTTAGATTTCAAGTGGGTGTCTTGTAGACAGTATATAATTGACTCATTTTAAAAAATCTATTCTGTCAATCTGTCTTATTTTTATTTTTAAATCAGCTAGTAAAATTTTATATATTTATGTTGTCAACATGATGTTTTAGTGTATGTATACATGTGGGATGGCTAAATCAAGCTATTTAATATATGCATTACCTCACGTACTTATTATTTTGTGGTGAGAACACTTAAAATATACGCTTAGCAATTTTCAAGTATGTAATATATTGTTATTAACTAGTCACCATGGTATAAAATAGATCCTCGAGCTTATTCTTCCTGTCTAACCAAAATTTTGAGTTCTTTAGCCAACATCTACCCAATATCCACACCTCCTCTCCTCTGGTAACCACTAGTTTATTCTCTGTTTCTATGAGTTTGACTTTTTTACACTTCAGTATTTTAAAAAGAACCTCCATACTGTTTCCCATAATGGCTGTACTAATTTACATTCCTACCAACATTCCTTCCTTAAAATATTGTGCAAGGGTTTCCTTTTGTCCACATACTTCCCAGCATTTATCTTTCAACTTTTTAATAATAGACATTCTGACAGATGTGAGGAGATACCTCATTGTGATTTCAATTTGCATGTCTTTGATGATTAGTGATTTTGAGCATTTTCTCATACATCTATTTACCATTTGTATGTCTTCTTTTGAGAAATGTCTATTCAGATCCTTTGCCCATTTTAAAATTAGGTGTTTTTCTTGCTATTGTTTGGGTTCCTTGTGTATTTTGGATATTAACCCCTTATGAAACGTATGATTTGCAAATATTTTCTCCCAGTTCATGGGTTGCTTTTTCATTTTGTTGAATGTTTCTTTGGCTGTGCAGTTGGGTTTTAGTTTGATGGAATCCTATTAGTCTATTTTTTGCTTTTGTTGCCTGTGCTTTTGGGTTTATATCCAAAAAAAATCATTGCTTAGACCAATGCTATGGAGCTTTCCCTCTGTTTTCTCCTAGTAGTTTTATTGTTACAGATCTTACATTTAAGTCATTAATGCATTTTGAGTTAATTTTTGCATACTGTGTAAGATAAACACCTAATTTCATTCTTCTGCATATGGATATCCAGTTGCCCAAGCAACATTTATTGAAGAAACTGTCCTTACCCCATTGTGTGTTCTTGGCACCTATGTCAAAAATCAATTGACCAAAAATGCATGGATTTATTTCTGGGCTCTCTATTCTGTTCTATTGATCTATGTGTCTATTTTCATGCCAGTACCAAACTGTTTTGTTTCTATAGTTCTGTAGTATACTTTTCAGTCAGGTAGTATAATGCCTCCAGCTTCATTCTTTTTGCTTTGGCTATGCAGGGTCTTTTGTGGCTCCATATGAACTTTAAGATTTTTTTTCTATTTCTGTGAAAAATGTCATTGAAATTTTGAAAGGGTTTACATTGAATCTGTAGATTACTTTCAGTAGTATGGACATTTAACAATACTAATTCTTCCAATCCATGAACATGGTATATCTTTTCATTTATTTGTAACTTCTTCAGTTCTTTCATCGATGTTTTATAGTTTTCAGTGTGCAGGCCTTTCACCTCCTTGGTTAAGTTTATTCCTAAGTATTTTATTTTATTTTTTGTAGTATTGTAAATGGAATTGTTTTCTTGATGTCTTTTTCAGATAGTTTGTTGCTGGTGTATAAAAATGCTTCTGATTTTTGTATGTTGATTTTATATCCTGTAACTTTACTCAATTCATTTATTACTTCTAGTAGATTTTACAGCGGTCTTTAGGGATATATATATATATATATATATATTCATGTTATCTGCAAGCAGGGACAATCTAATTTTTTCCTTTTCAATTTGGATGACTTTTATTTCTTTCTCTTGCCTAATTGCTCTGGCTAGAACTTCCAGTGCTATGTTGAATAGAAGTGGTGACAGTGAGCATCCTTGTCTTATTCCTGATTTTAGAAGAAAAGCTTTCGATTTTCTATCATTGAGTATTATGTTAGATATGAGCCATATGTGGCCTTTATTGTGTTGAAGTACATTCCTTCTATACCCAGTTTCCTGAGTTTTTAATCATAAAAGGATGTTGAATTATGTCAAATACCTTTTCTGCATATGTTGAGATGATATGGTTTTTGTCTTTCATTCTGTTAATGTTGCATATCACATTTATTGATTTGTGTATGTTGAACCATCCTTGTATCCCAGGGATAAATCAATTTTTTCATTGTGAATGATCCTTTTAATGTGCTGTTGAATTCAGTTTTCCAGTATTTCCTTGAGGATTTTTGCAGGTATGATCATCAGGGATATTGGCCTGTAATTTTCTCATAGTATCTTTGTCAGGCTTTGGTATCAGAGTACTGTTGGCCTCATAAAATATGTTTGGAAGTTTTTTCTCTGCTTTAACTTTTGTGAAGAGTTTGAGAAGGATTATTATTAATTCTTATTTAAATGTTTGGTAGAATTCAGCAACGAAGTCATCAGGTCCTGGGCTTTTCTTTGATTGAAGACTGCTTTTTAATGATTTAATCAATCTCCTTCCTCATTATTGGTCTATTCAGATTTTTTATTTCTTCATAATTTTGTCTTAGTAGGTTGTATTTGTTAGGACTTTATCCATTTCCTCTAGGTTATTCAATTTATTGGTATATAATTATAATTGCCATATACCTAATTTAAAAAACCACAAGGCATTAACAAAACAGGAAAATATGACCCATTCAAAAGAACCAAAAAATAGACAAAAACAGTTCCTGAAGAAGCCCAAACATAAGGCCTGCTAGACAAAGATTTCAAAACAACTGTGTTCCATTTCCATTGTGGGGGGTGGTCAGCTCCTGGAAGTTTATTGTGTTCTTTTGGTGGTGTTTATCTCCTTGAATTTTCATGTTTCTCATTGCCTTGTGTTGATGTCTGCACACTAGTTGAGCAGTCATGTCTTGCAGACTTTAGGACTAGCTTC
>NW_007744437.1:11414-16632 GCF_000696425.1 Galeopterus variegatus
TGTCTTGCAGACTTTAGGGCTAGCTTCCCTGTGGAAAGACCTTCCCCATGGGGGGGGGGGGAGTTTCAAGGGTGCTTGCTGGGTGGGATGCAGCAGTTCTGTCACTAATGATGGTGCCAGCTATGTAGTCTTTGTGCACCTCTGTTGGCTGAGGTTGGTGTTAACAAAGATTGCAGGAATCCTCAGCCATTGACACTGGATATTTGCAGAGCTGGCGAGGGTTGTGGTCATCTTTGGTGGTGATGGTTAGTATGGTCCTCTGGATCTCTTTTTCTCCCATTGGGGAAGTTGTGGCTGAGAGTATTCCTTGTGGCAATGGGTCTGGCTTGTAGTCTGGCTTGCAGTGGTGGTTGCACCAGTGTCTGATGAGTGGCCCTTGTGGAGTGGGCCATGGAGCTGAGTCCTGATGCATGGGCACATGTGGAGGGAATATGGCTCTGGGATATGGGATATTTAGTGGTACTGGTGCCTGGGGTGCAGTCACCCCCACTGCTGCATTGGTAACCATGTGTGAGTTGTTGGTGCTTATGAAAAAGCTGGGGGAGCTAAGAGTGGAAGCACAGGAATGCACAGTGATAGAGCATGCCCTGGAGTTGGGGTGGGGCCTTGTTCACCATGGCAGTTGAGCCAGTGCCTTGTATGCAGGCACATGCAATGAGGGCTGCACTTGGAAACCTTGAGTGTAGACTATGAGTGTTCACCAGAACCCTGGGTGTTCACTATGGTGATAGATTCCAATGTCTGAGATGTGAGTAAACAGTCACAGAACCCAAGTCTGGGCACTCAACTCCATGTTCAGTTCACACACTGGGTTGGGAGAGGTGGTAGCTCCTTTCCTGAAGTGGTTCAACAGTGGCCACTTTTAGAAGAGGGAGAAATGTGCAGCTGTGTCTCACTCTTTGGGATTTCTCATTGGAATGGCTATTGGTTACCTCAGTGGCAAGACATGCCAGAGTCCTTCATGGAGCAGACTGCTGAGAACTACTGTGGTTCTCACTGTGTTGCTGATACCGATAGCCTCTGCTTTTTTTCTTTGTTCCTAGACGTGTCCTTGTTTCTCAGGCATGCCATCTTATAAGCGATCCTTCCTGTGTGGATTTTCTCCTCCTTTTTACTCCATTACATCTTTGCAGTTTCTTTAATGGGCCCTTGAGTCCTCTCTGGGCTATTTTGTTTTGTAAATAATTGTCTATATTTGCTTTTTCATGGAGGCATAAAAGGTGGTATCTCCTAGGTGCCACTTTGGTGATGTCACTCCCCAAATCTCTGTCTTTTAATTAAAGAGTTTAATCCATTTACATTTAACATAATTACTGATAAGGAAGGCTTTACTATTGCCATTTTGCCATTTGTTTTCTGTATTTCTTATAGCATTGTTTGTTCTTCATTTCCTCTATTACTGTCCTTTTGCATATTTAGTCGATTTTTTTGTAGTGAAATGTTTTGATTCCCATCCCATCTCCCAATAACTTAGATTTATAATTTTTTAATGTAGTTGTCTATTAAATCACATAGAAAATAAAAACTGTAGAAACAAACTGATATTAGTACTGGTTTTGATATTTTCCCATATATTTACCTTTACTAGAGGTATTTATTTTTTCTTATGGCTTCAAGTTACTCCCCAGTATCCATTTGTTTTAACCTAAAAGACTCCCTTTAGCATTTCTTGTAGGGAAGGTCTGGTGGTAATGAATCCCTCAGCATTTGTTTATCTGGGAGTATATTAATTCCTCTCTTATTTTTGAAGGACAGTTTTGCCAGATATAAATTTCTTGGTTGAAAGATCTCTCCCTTCAGCATTTTAAACACATCATCCCACTGCCTTCTACCAGGGTTTCTGCTGAGAATCTGCTGATAATCTTATTGATGACCCCTTGTGCCTGATGAGTTGCTTCTCTGTTGATGCTCTCAAGATTTTCCTTTTGTCTTTGGCTTTCAGCAGTTTGGTCATAATGTATCATAGTGTTTATCCTATTTTCCATTTCTTGAGCTTCTTAGATTTGTAAATTCATGTCTTTTTATCAAATTTGGGAAGCTTTCAGCCGTTATTCAAATAAGCTCTCTGTCCCTCTCTTTCTTTTCCTAAGACTACAGTGAAGGGTATGTTGGTTACTTAATAGTGTTCTATAAGTACCTTAGGTTCTGTTTACTTTTCTTCATTTTTTTTCTTCTCCTTTCTACTTGATCATTTTAATTGTCCTATCTTCCATTTGGTGATTGTTTCTTCTGTCTGCTCATATCTTCTGTTGAACTTCTGTAGTGAATTTTCCATTTCATCTATTGTACTTTTCATCTCCAGAATTTCTGTTTGGTTCCTTTTTATAACTTTTGTCTCTTTATTGATATTCTCATTTTGTTCATACATTGTTTTTTCATATTTCCTTTACTTCTTTGTTTATGTTTTCTATTAGCTCTTTGGCTATACTGAAGACAGTTGTTTTGAAATCTTTGTCTCATAGGTCTTGTGTCTGGGCTTTCTCAGGGATTATTTCTCAATTTTTTTATTCTTTTGAATGAGTCATATTTTCCTTTTTTTTTTTTTTTAGTGCCTTATGATTTTTTTTAACTGGTCATTTGACAACTGTGATGTGGTGTCTCTGGAAATCAGATTCTCTCCTTTCCCCAAGGTTTACTGGTTTAATTTGTTGGTTGGCTTATTTATTTTTTATTGTTGAAGTCCATGGTAGTCCTTTTGTTTTAAGACTTTTCCAAACAAGTTTTGCAAAGACTGTTTCTTATTGTGTGTGCTCACTGAAGTCTCTTTTTCTTTAGTTCGTATTCAGCTAATGTTTTGATGGATTTCCTCTTTCCTTGAAGGAGTTAAAGAAACAAAGAAAACAAACAAACAAAAGTAAACAAAAAATCAAAAAAAGAGAAGTAGAAAAACAAAAGAAATAATCCAACTACCTCTACCAGTCTTTGAAGCTTGGCTCTTTGCTGGGGCACGCTTTTAATACTCAGCTACACTTGCTCTCATCCTAGGGATCAACCTGAGGTTGCTCTTATCCTAGGGATCAGCCCAGAGTGAATATTCAGCTTAAGGCTTTCTCAGGTCATTTAAATTTCCTCACATACATAGCTCCTTTTGAACGTCCTACTTGCTGAAAGAATCTCACCCCAACTTTTCCTCCAGGCCTTCGACAGTCTATTAATTGTTTTCGCCTTTTGCCCTAGGCATCTGTAGCCCACCTTGCATGTTTATGAGCAGTACCCACTGCTTTTTCCACCTAAGTTCTGAGTTTGGCAAAGCTGAGATGAGAGTCTTGCATCAGTCCTTCAGACTGATATATCCCCCAGACCGGTCACAACAGATGTACACAGTAATTTTCAAAAAAAGTCTGCTCTGCTCAGTCTGATTCAAGGGAGGGTTCTGGACTGTTGCTGCTCTAAGATCAAGACTGCTGCCACAGTGGGGAGGGGGTTGGTGAGGGCAAGTAAAAACGCCACAAAACTTTCTTACCATTTTTAAGATATCTTTTTCTTGATTGTGTTTTTGCTTGGTTGCTATAAAACTTTGATTAATTTACAGAGCACCAAAAAAGTTGATATGACATTTCTATTTTTTTTATCACTCTCATATTTAGCCAGTCTTTTAATAATCCAGTATCTCTGGTGATATAATGTCACTTCTGTCATATGCTATTGGTCATACTGACTAACCCTGGAACAATACGGGAGGGCACTACACAAGAATGTGAATCCCAGGAGGTGGAGATCATTATGTGTCATCTTAGNCGCGACACTGAGGGTTGCGATCCGTTGCCGGACACGAAAAAAGACAAAAAAAAAAAAAGATCTAGGTTGATACCACAGAGTTTTATACATTAAAGCTAGAACTTTCCTTTGAGAAAGCTTTTAGGGTAGGTGTTTAGCTTAGATAACAATGATTACTATTTGCCCTGGCCTGATACTGACACTGCTAGATGCTGGATGTACAGGGTTGAGCCAGCCACAGCTTCTGCCTTTGAGAAACTCCCAAACACCTGAACAGAATTTTAAAGGAGTGTAGCTAAGTTCAACGGGAGAGGTCTATAAAGAGGAGTAAGGGAAAATGAGAGATACACCTATCTCAACCTGGAGGGTGGCTAATGATCCTGCTCAAGATGACACTGAACAGAGCTTTGAAATACGTGAGTCAGGGGGAAGGCAGGGAAGCTGTGGCTGTGTTCGGAAGCATTCCAGGCAGAAGGAGCTGCGTGAGGACAGATGGGAGGCTAGTAATGGATGCAATATTATACTTACCGAGAAAGCAATTCACACAGTTAAGTTCAAAACTAAAACCTATAATAAGGATGATTTATGTTTTGATAAAATCATGCACAAGGTGCTATGGGAACCCTCTAGAACTCCATAAGAAGAGGTAGAAAAATCCTGTTGTATGATGTTCTTGGGTTAACTAAAGCTTTTGCATGAGTTGGGTGGAGAAGGGTGTTTCCTGCAGAATGAAGGGCAAGTGTAAAGCACAGAGGACGAGGAAGCATGGCACTCTTTTATGAAGAACTGCCAAGGACTTCAGTATGACTGGTGTGGACATTGCTAGGAGGCTGCACATGGAGGGGAAGGGTTGTAGACAGGATTACATCATAAAGGGCTTATGTGATTTTGTATCCAAAAGCGTTTAAACTATGTCCTAAGAGTGAGGCAGACTGCCAATGAAGTAGTGACACAACCATCAAAATGGTCACATTTTGTATAGGGACATGAATACTCTTTATAGACCATTATACAATAATGAATATTTAAAAATACTTAAAATATTTAATTTTATTTATTTTTATTTATTTAATTTTTTTTTTGGTCTTTTTCGTGACCGGTGAGGGGATCGCAACCCTTGGTGTGGTGTTGCCTGCATCGCACTCAGCCAGTGAGCGCACCGGCCATCCCTGTATAGGATCCGAACCTGTGGCAGGAGCNCGCACTCAGCCAGTGAGCGCACCGGCCATCCCTGTATAGGATCCGAACCTGTGGCAGGAGCGACGCTGCACTCTCAGGGCCACACCCTCCCGAGCGCGCCACGGGGCCGGCCCTTACTTAAAATATTTTAAATTAAAAAAATTAAAACTTTTTTTTCATTATCAAAGCAACTCATGTTCATTATGGAAAACAGGAAAATGGCTAAAGAGTAAAAGAGAGGAAAAACTCTCAATCTCATTACCCAGAGGAACTGTTTGCTAACATTTCAGTGTGTATTTCCCAAATATATTTATATATATAT
>NW_007744438.1:0-250 GCF_000696425.1 Galeopterus variegatus
TCCCCCTCCCGCCTCCTCAGCCTTCCCCTTCCCCTCCCCGCCTCCGCTCGCTCCAACCAGGCGCAGGGCGCCATCTGGTGCCTGCCCTGTCTGCCCCCTTGCCCCCCCCCTTGGGCCCCTTCCCTTCCTTCTCACCCGGGACTTCGTGTCCGCAGCGGTGCTACCTCCTGTCGCCCACCGACCCACCCTCCCACAGCGAACGACGAACCTCCCGCGCGCCCAAACTCGGAGTGGGAGTGGGAACGGGCTG
>NW_007744438.1:3601-4145 GCF_000696425.1 Galeopterus variegatus
GAGACTGCGACCTGAACGCAGCGCCTTAGACCGCTCGGCCATCCTGACAACGGGCCAGGGCGCGTCGCCGCTCGCCTGGCTGGGACCCGTAGCGGACGCCCGTGCCCTGGGGCGGACGCCGTGTCCTAGGACGGCCAGCGTCTGGGTGTGCAACCGACGGGTCGTGCGGGCCAGAGGGGGCAGCCAAGTCGGCCGACCCGGCTGGCTCCCCATCGTCGCCGGCCCCACGGCCCGGCCCGACGCACGCCCACCACTCCTGGCGGCCTTGCTTGGTCGCCCGCGCCTCCTCCTCAGGCTGATCCGCGCATGGGAGGCCGCGGGCTGGGCGCACCGGGCGGTCCCACGCCACCGGTGTACGGGCCGGTCGTGGTCGGCGTCCGGGCGGAGTCGGAGCGTGATTGGTTGGGGGTCGCGGTAGTTGGGCGTCGGCGACGGGAGAAGGGGCGATCGTCGGGCGAGGGATGGGACGGACGCGTGCTGGCGCCTGCGTTGTGTAGGGGGAAGAAGGCAGGGCTAGGAGCCCTCCGCGGGAGAGGGCGTGAGG
>NW_007744438.1:5500-5909 GCF_000696425.1 Galeopterus variegatus
GCCTTACCACCTACGTACCCAGCTCTCCACCCCTCTTTCCGTCCCTATATCCATCCCCCACGTTATTCTGTGGCTGCCCCCCAAAGTCAACTGCAGAGCCCAGTCTACTTCCCGCCAAAACTTTCTTTACAGGCAACGTGGACGTCCAGCGCACGGCACGAATCTGCCACGTAACGATGGCGTGACGAGGCCGTGTCATCTGCGAAGAGGATCCCTTCTCAGAATACAGACGTTTGCCATCACCGCGGGAGCTTCACTTGCGTGTGTGTGTGTGTGTGTGTGTGTGTGTGTGTGTGTGTGTGTGTGTTTCTGAGTGTGGGGGGGGGGAGAGAGAGAGAGAGAAACACCGATGGACGAATGTGTCTGATCCCCACCCGCGCTCTTCCCCGCCCCCGTACCCGCCGTGGCC
>NW_007744438.1:7788-8179 GCF_000696425.1 Galeopterus variegatus
GGGCACTGGTTACCGCCCGCCGTGGGCATCTGCTCCACCGGGGCGTGCACGAGGGGCCCGATGGGGCAGGGAGCTGGCGGGCGACCCGATGGAGAGGCTCCAGTCGCGTCCAGGGCCCCGGGACGCCGCGCACCCACGTAGGAGGCCCATCGCCCCACCCTGCGCGATCTCTGCCGCCCCGAGCCGCCTGACAGACCACCTGGCGGTGTGTCGCCAGAGGAAGCCAGGAGAGGGACCAGACCTGGCCGGCGCCCGATGGCCGATCAGGGCGGGTGGCCTGTGTGTGGCCGGCGGGGCTGAGCGCGCACGTTCCCTTCGGCGATGCCGGGCTCCGACCCGAACTCCCTTGCGGGGCTGCGTAGCTGGCATCCTTGCCTGTGTCGTGTGTGAG
>NW_007744438.1:10186-10578 GCF_000696425.1 Galeopterus variegatus
CTAAGAGCGAGTCGCTGTTCAGGAGGACAGAAGGTGGACGGGGAACCCTGGAGGGCTTTCCAGGGCGGGTGCATCTGGGCAGGGAGCGGGGTTGGGGGTGAGGGTTGAAGGGGAGGGCTGCGTGGGATGGAGGTCGGGGAGGGCGGGCAGAGCGAGGCAGGTGTAGAGCGAAGCAGGGAGCACCGAGGGGTCCTGGAGTGGGGTGAGATAAGAGGGGCGTGCGAGTCGTTGTGGAGTGCAGTCAGCGGGGATGGCAGTGGGCGGAGGGTTGGAGACCGTGGGTGGTGGTGGAGGGTCGCGATGAGCATTGCCGGGTCAGGGGACAGGACCTGCGTTGGGCGGGCCCAAAAGGTCGGCTTGTCAGGAGTGGGATTCGAACCCACGCCTCCAGG
>NW_007744438.1:16107-16627 GCF_000696425.1 Galeopterus variegatus
GGTGGCGAACTCAGTGGGCCGTGGAGAGAAGCGACTGGGCCGGCGGGGGCCGAGGGCTTGGTGGGCAGGGCAGGACAGGACCGGACCGGACATGACAGGACGTTGGCTGGCGTGCCCCTGGTTGCAGAAGCGTGCGGCTCTAAGAGCGAGTCGCTGTTCAGGAGGACAGAAGGTGGACGGGGAACCCTGGAGGGCTTTCCTGGGCGGGTGCATCTGGGCAGGGAGCGGGGGTGGGGCTGAGGGTTGAAGGGGAGGGCTGCGTGGGATGGAGCTCGGGGAGGGCGGGCAGAGCGAGGCATGTGTAGAGCGAAGCAGGGAGCACCGAGGCGTCCTGGAGTGGGGTCAGATAAGAGGGGCGTGAGAGTCGGTGTGGAGTGCAGTCAGCGGGGATGGCAGTGGGCGGAGGGTTGGAGACCGAGGGTGGTGGGAGTGGGTCGCCATGGGCGTTGGGCGGGCCCCAAAGGTCGGCTTGTCAGGAGTGGGATTCGAACCCACGCCTCCAGGGGAGACTGCGACCTGA
>NW_007744439.1:0-369 GCF_000696425.1 Galeopterus variegatus
TTTTATGGCAAAGTAGTATTCCATTGTTTATATATATAATGCATTTTCCTTATCCAGTCATTCATTGATAGACATTTAGGTTGGTTCCAACTTTTGACTACTAGAAATAGAGCTGCGATAAACATGGGGGTGCAGGTATCCCTTTGACATCATGATTTCCATTCCTTTGGGTATATACCCAGCAATACGATTGCTGGATTTTTTTTTTTTTCCTTTTTTTTTGTCTTTTTTCGTGCCCGGCAACGGATCGCAACCCTCAGTGTTGCGCCCATACTGGACCGGGACCGGCAATGGGATCGCAACCCTCAGTGTTGCGCCCACACCCCGCCCAGCCAGTGAGCGGGAACCGGTCTGTATGTGGGATCCGAA